>NW_008238330.1:8735300-8758370 GCF_000691975.1 Corvus brachyrhynchos
AGGAATGAGAGTTAAGAGAACAGCAAGCAACAATATCATGGATAGCTTCTTTAAAACTTGAAAACATTTGCTAAATTTTTAGTGAACTCTGATAATTAAAAAATAAGCTACTTACCAACTGCTTACAAAGTTCCATATTGTAAATGTTTGTTCTTAAAAAAACCTAACTGCATTTAAAATAAGCATCTTAATATGCAAAGACAACTAATGGATTCCATCATTACAGACTCCATGTTTTCTCAACACAAACACAGGTTTCACAGGCGCAATGGAAACCCACATACCTGCTTGAAGCGGAAGATGGCTTCTACACTGAACTTCAAATTAATATGAACATCTATTGATTTTAAAGTTACTGATAAAAACTTTATCAGTAAGCCACTGATAAAATTTATTCCATTTGGAGTAGTTATGAAGCATCAGAAATAGCTCCAAATGCGAAATGTCTTTCACGTGGGCTTTCCTATCATCCTAGCTTCCCACTACACACAACTCCTGCAATATCATCTGCTACTCAAGTGACATCTGAAATGCTCTAGCAGAAAATTTTTATTCTTTTTCTACAACTTTATATTCTAGTTGCTTTGAACTTTATATTCCAGTGCTGAAACATTGCTTTTAACAATTAATGTGACCTTTGAATAGATGTGCCTCAAAAGTGTGTATAAGAGGCTTTCAAGATCAGAAAGAGACATTTAATGGCAAGTTTTCAGCTCAGCATGTGAAGACCTAGTAATGAAAAACAGTTGCTTGATTAAAACCCTTTGCTCTGCACTGAAAAAAACTCCACTTGATAAAAATCTGATTTCCATCTCTTGCAACTAAGCACATTCAGTAGTTCTGCCCCCCCCTTCATAGGGTGACAACAGTTCTTGAGCCAGTGTGATGCCACTACAGGCAACAGAGTTTCATTACTGGAGTATGCGACACACGAAAGAAGAGACACAATCCCTTTCAGTACAATATAAGATTACGTGAGCAATAGGCAAACAGGTAGGACAACAAAAGTGAGTTGTCAAATAAAAATAGTGAAGGGAATGGAGATTGGTCCTTTTGGCCCTGAAGGGCAGATGTGCATCAACTGAAACAAAAAGATTACATTTCCCAATCTAAACTAGCATGTTACAAGCCACTCAAGCTTGAGCTACAAGATACAAGCTAACTCTTGGGAACAGAATTCCACGTACACACTCTCTCACAAGGAGTAAATTGACACTTTTTGGAAAGAAATGCAGCAGACTGTATCACTGAAAAAACCAATCTGCTGTGCGGTCACTGACATACAAAAAGATCACACAAGCTTTATAACCATGAAGGTTTGGAGTAACATTTCAAGTTAATGAAGAAAGAGAAATTGCATCACGACCAAGTGAAATGAGCTGCTGAAGACAAGCCAGCAAACTCTTGACAATCTTGAAATGTGTTTCGGTGGTTTTTTTTTTTCCTTTAATTTAGCACAATAAAATTTACTGTTACAAATAATTTTCTGTGTATTCCAGTTACTGACCTTGAATAAATGAATGATGTCTGGTAAAAAGTTCCCATTAGGCTGCCATCATGCTTAAATTAAGGTGAATGTTAACATCTCTATTTATACTTTATAAGCAAGACAAAGATCCACAGAACATTAACAGAACTAACTTAACCCAGAAATACACAAAAGAGTTTATAAAAGGGTTTGAAAAATAGCACTCTGGAGCCATTCCACCCTGCCAAAAACTGTACATTTCTGCTTCTCATTTGCGATCTGAGCACTGGTGTAACAGCATACATATAGAACCCCATATCATAAAGCAGCACAGTGAATATATATAAAAGGATATTACCATATTTCCTACAAAAATAAAATACCTACTAAAAATAAGAACTCTTCTCCAAATATGTAAGATGCTGCTCAGCTGTCCACTGCATGTGCTCTTCAGTGCTCTGTGACAGATTTAGTGATCACCCATCACGTCAGCATTTCAGAAGGTAATATGAAACGGGAGGGAAAGCATCTCCCTCTTCCCCCATCCATTTTCCCTTTTACTTTTGTCAGCTTTAAACAGATATTCCTGCCAAAATGCATCTTTATCATTGGTTACTGTTATTGTTCCTTATTCCTACAGGAATGACACTCATTCGTTAAAAGAATTAATTACAACAATTAAAATAAATCACCTATGCAGGTGGTTTGCTTTTAAAAGAGCAGATACTAGCAAGGCATAGGAAAGACCCCTATCCTTACCAAAAACTACCTTGCTTAATCCATTTATTGGAGCACAGTCATTTGTTCCTAACAAGTACCATACCAGAGGGGTTGGTAACTTGTTTATTTTTGCAAATAAATTCTCAGTTACAGACTAAATGGTAGTATTACAATCTAGATTTGCAACTTGGGAAGCAATGGGTCCATGTAAAGGTCAAAAAGCCATTCACTATTATAAAATCTGATTTAAAAAGCCCCTTTCAACTACCAAAAACAAGGGTAACCAATAGTAAAGAATCCTGCATAAAAAACCCACAAAAAACAACAACTGAATCTGGATGAAAGATTTTGGTGTTTAATAAAAGAAAAACTAATTTTCAAATGCCTTGTTTTGAAATTCATTATTTGTTCTAAATCTGCTCCTTTCTTACAATTTTCTATTATGAGTCTCTGACCTTATAACTTGTTTTTGCTTGTATTTTTAAGGGGCAGGTTACAACTTCAAGCTACTTCTGTGGCTATTTTTTAAAAAATAAAAGTAATATTTATAGGCTGCATGAAAAGGTTTATTTTTTTCTAAGATCCCCAGGCTTTATGAATAACATATAACTAGACTGAAGAGAAGTAATTTCCTAGTTTATTACTAATAAATTTATTTTTAGCACAGTCTTATGCTCTCCTGAAGACAGGCATGTTGCACCTCTTTAAAGGGAGATAAGAAAAAAAGGTCTGGATGGATTTTTTTCAAAATCTGTTTGGGAAGATAAAACAGTCTTTAATCAATTATCTGCCTATTTTGGTTTTCAAGGGCATGTACCACCTCATCTAGAAGTGTAATTATTTGATTTTCAGAGGTTTAGAGCTAGACCAACCTACATTTCTAAATTAATTTGAATATTTGTATTTCAAAGGCCCTTAGTTTTATGCTTTATTAGCTACAAATACAAATGTCACACAGTGCCTACATTTTAGAGCATGAATATATTTTCTGAAAAAAAAAAAGTAGCCTTGTATCAAGTTTCTTTTTTTTTAAATTTAATTACAAGTAGGGTCACTGATTTTCAATGATATGTGGATAAGAAGAAAATTTCATAGGTAGTAATCTATCTACTGTTGGTTTTACGCATGCTCAGGCAGTACACACAAATGACAACTTCAAAACTAAATAGAAATAATACCTGCACAAAGAAAATCTACCAAAGATTAATTTTTTTAATATACAGAGCAGACGGGGAACATTAGTCTCATGCAAAAAATATGTCACTTGGAATGCAGAAATTGAAAAGACTAAAAAACCTTTGCAGAATGAGCTATTCTAGGAGAAAGTCACAGATTGATAACAACAGTGGTGAACTGAGGGCTCACTGGGAACACGCACTCAGTCTGATGACATTCCTGAACAAAATAAAGGAAAAATGTTATATGCTCCTCATATTTTGTTGCTGATGATACGAATAATTGAAAATAATATTGCCTAATTCCCCTGAAAATCATGTTTAACAGAAGTGACAGGCAGTTTGCTATGTTGTCTGGGGTGGTATTTTTGAAAAATCTGATCATCAGGAATGCTCAGATCATAATTATCTTAAAACCAAATCATAATGTTGGGGATTTTTAAATTTTCCATGTGTTTTTAATGTCTCTTAGAGACATTTCTTCCATGCTCAAACTTCAGCTTTTCAACCTTCCATCTGAGAAACAGAAATGTTCAGAATAGAAATGTTCTATCACTTACTGATTTTTAAAAAAATCTCTCCTCAAAATCAAACCATTTTCAAAGTGATTTACAAATATTATACTTCTAACTTGAGGTACTTAAAATACCTCCATGTTTCAGGTAAAAAAACCCAGATTATCATTAGTATTTAAAAGTACTCTAAGGCAAAGTACTTACAGAGGTATTTTATGCATTTAATTTCATTTTTCATCTGCTTAGATTTTCTGTTTAGGAGAGCAATTTTGAAGTGTCTTTGTAACCTGACTGAAATAACCTAATTAGCTTTTAATAATGTCTTATTTTTGGTACCTTACAAGATAAGTAAGTTCATTTACAGCTACGACACAAAAATACCTGCACATTTTGATTTGTAAGGCAGAGAGAACAACAAAAAAAAACCCACAGAAAAATAAAAGGAAATTTCTGGTACTGCAGGTGCACTGGGATTTGTTCATAATCATTTTATCAAGCAATGAGATTTAACTAATCTTCATATTCCTGGACACAAATTTCTTGACCACTAGACATGACTTTATAAGCAGGCAGATTCTCTAGGACAGCTACAAGCACTAGGTACTCAAAATGTATTTTCTTTTCTTTTGTCCACTTCTCTTTTCCCTTACCATATGTAAAATGGTAAAGTTTACTTTAGGTTTCCTTCCCATCATCGAAGCATACACTCTAAGCTGGCCACAGAGGACAGAGACAGTTAACATAAAACGTTCACACTTTAAAAAGGCAATTCACCACACACTAAAGCAAGGATCTAAGTTAGGGAAATGGGTTCTCTCCAGCATTATTTGCTATGCACTACGCACTAGCACAATAAAGGGGCAGATTTAAGTTACACCAATGAAATTAAACTACAAACAGCCCCCTGTTTTGTATAATGGTCTTGGTTAATTAGACCAACCCATATAAAATCTGTTTTTCTTGGACTGTTCATAGGAGTCACTAATACCAGTGGGTTTTTTGCAGTGTCACAGTATTTCGTAAGCCACTGATTTAAAGCCATATAAGTATAGAATACTATAAAAAAAACCCTTCTTACCTCAAATAGCTCACTTTTAAGATAAGCACTTGCACAGCACAGTGTTTTGCTGTGCAAAGATACTTGAGTTAGCCCAGAAGCAGTACAGCTGAGGCAGTAAGATGCTCTGCCCAGCCTAATGAGCCCTGCAGAGAAGCAGGCTTTATCAGCCTGTAAAACACTCTGCTACAGCTTAGCCCTTCCATTTCCACAGGTAGTTCTTTCATGGCCAGCTCAAATATCTGTGCATTTGCAGGTCACGTAATATTTTAGGCATCATTAATTTTTTGCAATTAATAAACATATCTGTTTCTAATGGCTACCATTCAGGTCACTCTTACTCCAATTAGTATGGCAGGCTTTCCAGGTAAAACAAAACTTAACTCATAAGCTAAGGAGTGAAAACTCTAAAATGTGTTGTGTTTCAAGGAATATTTTTCAGCCCCAACTATGTGTCCCTAGAGCATTCTAAAGCATTGCAATTACACAACAGTTCAAATGGAGATAGTTATAGAGTATCAAAGCCCTTTCCACAAGTATTCAGAGACTCCTGAAAGTTCATTAACCAAAACACAGTTTACTAGAAAAGTGAAGCTAACTCTCAAAGAATAGGCACAGAGATGACAAATGATTTTTCCCTGTGTACTTACACTTCCTCCCATGGTTATTAGTACTGCCAGTTTTCCATCTGTTCTTCAGAATGGAAGGGCTAAACAGAAGTTCATACACAAGAGATGAATTTTCTCAATTTTCTTGAAATGCAACCTGCATCACTGAACTCGTGTGTGCTTGTGCACGTGTGTGTTCCACAACACAGCCTACACACAGGATTTCAATGTTTTCAAGTATTGCTGCACTACACATACAGACAACCTCTGAGATACCAACAGCTTTAAACATCACATGCCAAGAATGTGCGCAGTGAACCTTCCAAAACAAATCTTTCTTTTTCAGAGCAACTTTTTTGGCTACCAAGAAAACTTAAATCTGATTTAAAAGGCTTATACTGAAAAATCCTTCCATATATGAGACATGACAAAATGGTTTTTTAGATGCAAGACATACAAATAAACAACGTCACCTTCATGATTAAAGAAAACAGATGGCATGTCTCAGACTGTCACAAAACTAATGCTCTTCCTTTTCAGATCTACAATACCGCTACAAAAATCCAGGATTAGCATCTCCATCGCTCTATTCAAAATCACATTAAGGTGATAAGCAACAGCTATTGCTGAGAATATAAAGGTAGTGACTGACTGATTCACTGGTAAATGCAATAACCTCACAATCGCTACAAATGCTAATTTCTTTTTTATCTGGAAAATGACATTAGCTCATGTCTGATCGTGTTTGGGAAGTTCTTTAAGGTGAACACCTGATTCTCAAGCATTAGTAATTTAAATAAAATTTCTGGTTTCCAAAATGATCCTGATATGTACACCCATGAAAATGCGGGCTTATACTTGGAAATTTGGAATAACATAACCGAGTCACCATTTCAATTTACTGTCTTTAAACCCTTGACATACACATTGAAAAGAGTACTCCTCAAAAAATACATACCTTAACACAAAGGCATTGCTGTTTCATAAATATCTGTTTGTTGTCTTATTTCTAACACAGAAAATTAATACTTCACAGAGATGAAAAAGAAGAGAGAAAAATCCAAATACAAAACTGAAATAACTTTAAAGATTCTCCTAAACATTGATATAATCAGAGGATATCAGTATGCCAAAAATTAGGGAAATCTGATTAAAAAGCTCAGTATTACAGTTTAACAACTTAAACTGGTCACTACCAAAGACTCCTATATTGTCATAATTAAAATGCTGAAATTCCATGGGTTTCAATGTTTCTTCACACAATAAAATAGGCAGTATCCATTTAAAAAAAGAAAATCTTACCCTTTCCCATGTAAAAGACAGACCTAGTGCATCAAACTGTTTCCTCATGTGTTGAATATTACTGCAAAATATTAATAAATTAAAAATTATTAGCTTAAGATATTTCTATCATGTGATCATATTTAAAATCTGATGCTCATAGAGTTCTGAGAAATCAAAAGCACTAGTTAACCTCTAAACACTATGATCTCACTAGCAATAAAACTCAGAATTGTCAGAATACTCAAATAAGAATTTTTAAATTCCCATATGTATTCTGGTCCAATTTCCATGGCTAAGTACATGAGGCAATAAATTTTCTTCTCTTGACTTGAATGCAACTTAAAAGTAAATATGGCACTGCAGTTTGAAAGAAGCATTACTCAAGCATCACTTCTTAGTGTTTTTAATTATCTTTACTGCAGTTGAGTCAAAGAGACCTCTTAAATCTCAATGCAGTGGGGGACACTTCCAACATCAGCTTAATCCTGCTCTATTCTGGCAATGCTATCCTGGCTTTATTTTGCTGTGGCTCTGGTAATTGTGTTCAGGATAACCTGAATTCATAACCTTACCCATTCAGCTGAAGACGTGCCATACAAAAACTCTCCGAAAAAACCCCACCAGTTTTCTTTCTTCCCTCTGATCAACAGGCTGATCAAACCAAAACTGTGGCCCACAAAACCAGCGGAGCCAGTGCAAAGGAGGTGGTGGGAACATGTATACTGGGAGGTGACAAGGAACTACGAAACTTCTGGTGGCAGCATTGCCATAGATAAACATTAGTCAACTACGACACTGTAAGGTTAGATGCTGCCCTGAATGGATTGTATTACAAAAGTAAAATAAGATACATCAGGATATATAGTGAAGCTTTAGTTTGAAAATGTACTAAATACACTTTACCAAAATACCCACAATTACACAATATTAATTAGTGACCTGGTGGGAATTCATTCACATACTATTAAATTGATTAAATTTTCTTAGGGACTTTTACCTTTCTACTAAAATACATTCTGTCAGATAAAGTAATATCTATCCTCCCAGAGTGGCTAAGATGACAGTCATGAAACTAAGCATTTTATTGTGATCCAGAAAAAACTTGCAGTGCTGAATAACTGATTAATGCAAGTATTTAATATTATAATATTTTAGTTGGAAAAGTATCAAGAATCTTAAGATGGGACCAGAAACATGAACAAAACCCAAAGAAACAGCATTATCGAAGACGGAAATGGATCAAGGCGTATAAAGATAACACAGCTACATTATTGCATCCAGAGTACAACAAACAACTTCACTTAGAAAGATTGATTTCCAAGTAATTTTTAGAAATTGTTTACTTATGTAATTTTTACTCATTTTAAAGAGTATTAGGGGAACATAACACCCCATTCTGTGGTCTAAAACCCAAAAAGTTCACAGAAATCATAAGCAATAATGGCTGCTTAGCACTTTCGAAGACCCAGCCTCCAAAAAACCCAACTATCTCCTTCCTCACTCACCTGGTACTAAAAACTGCAAGTAAATCTAACCACGTAACTCATCATTTTCCACTGTGTATTCTATACTAAGATTTACCTCACCATAATGAATTTCTGATTTATTTATACCCGCTGGTTTGGATGTTTGGGAAATGCTTCTCTTTTGATATTCTAGCATTTTACAATTTAAAAGTCATTGAGTTTAAAACCTTGAAAATCATCCCAATATATTTATTTTTCAAAACAGAATCATCTGCACAGTCCCATAAAATGTCATCACATAACCTTGGTCCCAGATAACCCTGTTTTTTTCCTGTACCATCTTTCTTCTATGCTAGTTTTGCTCTGCTTTTTTGGTTTATGGGGGCCACAGTACAGGTATTCACAGTGAAAATGCCATATTTTAATTCATTTAACCTTTGTGTCCAGCTTGCAGGGTGAAGGCCATGTTCAACTGCAGCATTTTCTGCTGGTAAACCAAATGCGTCCCATCCCATTGGATTTATCACCTGTCAGCAAAAGAAAAACCACAACGTTATGCAACTTTCTGGAATGGCAGCAGCAATACACAGAGGCCTCCAAATAATGAACGGTGCTTGGCATTCCAGCATTTGCTTTGTCTGAACTGAACTTCTTCCAAACCTGCCAACTATGGCCAGCTTTGCTTTAAAAGATGACTATGAAGTGCACTTGTTATCTACAATGAGATGTTAGAGGGAGTTTAAAGTATTATGCAATAAACTCTCATGACTATTTCAGTATCAGGTTGACAATAACAAAAACCAACTCTTTTTCAGTTTGTGTGCTGGTAAAAGTCAGTAGTTGATGCTACCACAGAACCAAACAGTCATTCTAAAAAAGATGTTAAGTAAAAATAATTGAACCAACAGTTTTATAACTTTAACTGATGTGCAGCCTACTACTTTTTTCCTTTGTGTTGAAAAACAAAATAAAAGAAAAATACCCTACAATAATTTTAAATCCACCAGATAAAATTAAGAAGATGAGGAAAAGCAGTTTTAGTCAAATTTTACTAAAATATCTTTTGCAAATATGTACTACTGACTGACAAATTGTTATTTCATGACCACAAATAAATAAAGGTGGGGAAAAAAGTTTACTACAAAATATTGAAGGTAATTTCTGTTTCAATAGAGACATATTTTTCCTATTAACGTACACATTATTTAGAAAAATAAGCTAGCAATACAGTAAGTATTCAAAAAACCTGTTTAATAACCAAGGAAAGAAAGGCCAGTACTTAAGATGCTGTCATTAAACACATATATACTGGATAGCTGATAAAGCCTATTCTATTTCTTAAAACTACAAATGTGCTGTAAATTCAATAATCATGATTAAAATGACACAAGTTTAACAATAGCAAAACATGACTAACATTTTACAAGTTATAAGAAATCAAAATTTTTACCCCTTAAAATATGCATTTATATAAAGAACACGTTTCTTAGTGGCATGTAAGCAAACAAGCAATAAAAAAGCAATCCCAGCCATCCTAATCTCATATCTCCATGTGAAAAATCTGCTCATTTTGGAAGCGTAAGAGCTACTTTTGTCACTGCTTTGAATTATTTTTACTCTTCTTTGCCACCACTTTCCAATCTTCTGACTTAATGTAATATTTCATAAGAAATATTTTATAGACGTGTTTATAAAGATGCTCTAGGCACCAACACAGTGTAAAAGCAACAGGATTTAATAGACATGACTCCTCAGTGTTCTCATTTTCAGTACTGATCTGAAACTAAACCTGCTGTCTATCATTACTCTACTGGCGCAGCAACAAAACCAAAGGTATTAACCTGTGATCCAAGCCAGCCTAGTAAGGGCCCATGCACAGCACATTTTTCATGTCCAAATCTAACAGAAATTGGAATGCTATTCCACGTTACAAACTTTCCCTATTATCAGACAAACTATTGTTCCTCACAGCATAGTATCAGAAATCAGGCATCTTAACTGCCTGTTTCCTCACATATAGAGAGGGGAGTTTACATGGAAAATGTCAATTGGAACCTAAACCACTTCTCAACCCCCCACTGAAGCACATCTCTGTCCAGCCCTTCCCCTCCCTTGCCATCCACCCAGCAGTCAAAACTATTGGTACAAAAGAAAAAAAAAAAAGACAGGTACATTTTACATAAGTTATAAATATCAACAGAATTTTTTATGGACATGTTAAAATATTAATTTATGCCACTCAGTTCTTTTTGACTGCTAGTATTGCTGACAACCTGTCTCTGGACAGACGTGATGAAATAAACCAGATTTTTTTAATCCATGTATAATACATATTTTCTCTATTTAAATGCCCTAGACTAATGCCCTGCCTTTGCATTCCTACAAATGCCTTCTCTTACTACAAGTTGATGCACATTAAGTGAGATTAGAAAAATCACTCTTGGTTAATTTTTGTAAAATTTGGCTTCTGAAGATCTCCTGGATATAGACAGGCAGCCAAAAGCAAGGCACAATCTCATTTCTCATGCTCCTGAGCAAAAGGATGTGGGAAGAACAACTTCACTACCAGCTACAGACTCCCCAACAGGGCTGATGGATGCTCCAGACAGTTCATGTGCAGACATTTTATCACTGTACCATCAGTGCTAGAAGGAGCAACCTGTGCACACATCTTCCAAATTCTAGCACTTATCAAAAATACCATATTCACTCTTCACATTCAAAAGTTCAATTTAACAACCAATAGCATTCCTCAAGTGAAAGGTCTGAAGAAGTATGCTAATTCAAGTTTCAATCAGAAAACTGAATTTAAAGAGACATTAAAAATATCCTCAAATTAGCCTCCAGGATAGATCTATTTATGTAGTTGCTATAGAGATGAATGTAACATGCACAGTGGTTTAGAAAATGATTTCAAGTTTATTGTCTCTTTTACTTCTCTACCATGAATGGCTTTGAAAGATTAGTGAAATGCATTTGTCTAAACAACAGGTCATCTCCTTCTGGCTGTAATATGCAGCAAAAATGCCACAGTCTCCATGCAGCATTTGACATTACATCTTAACTCTACTTATTCAACATAAAAATCTTTAGAGAAATGGAAGAGGAGTAGAAAATATGTAACTAGCATGTCAAAAGCTGGTACAAAGGAAAAAGGAACAGTTTGACTGTTCAAAACAAATTAAACATAGGAAGAAAAAAATAGAAAGCAGTTTTGAAGACCAAAGGGTTATTCCTTGTAGCTCTTTGATGGGTTGGTTACCGGTTCAACTAGCAGAAAACATGGCTCCTCTCTCTAGCAGCACAGATGAGCAGAAGAAAACAAGTCATCCATTTTCTTGAATGCTGTTGCTTCCAACAGCAACCTCTAAATGTTATGCAACTGAGGGATCCATTCTGCCCACTGAAGTGACCATTCTTCCAAGCACCACTTCTCTAGGTAGACAATATTTTCTCTAAGCCTCAAGGAGAAAGAACAACAAATAATGACTGTATCTTGTTAAACAGGAGGCTATATAAGCCTAGGGATGCCTACACCAGGTAAAAGAAGGCAGGCTGTAGTTTCAGCCATTTTATGATGGCAGAAGCCAGTGCTATCACCAAAGGCAGCTCTGTGTCTATCCTCACAATGAAGAGGATAAGTAAACTCCTTCTGCTGAAAAATCCCAGGTTAGTCTTGTCACACATGGCATAACTTCAGAAGTTCACATGATCAGACAGGATCAACTATGAAAGACTGCCATTTTCTACCACTTAACACAGTTTGCACAGCAGCACAAAACGTTGCAAGGGAAGTGATTAAATAGTGCATGGGGAACAAAGTGCTCAGTGACCACCACACTGAGCGGTCTTTTTGGGAACAAGTTATTAAAAATGAAAACAGTTGCATCTTGAAACATTTTAGATCCCAAAGACTCTGGCTTGAAGCATTTTTAAGAACCATTTCACAGCATGGTGAAACATCTGTTATTAATGATGGCTAGAGCTCTTTATGTGACTGTGGGACCAAGGGGAAGGAGACACAGTAACTCCATTGATTCAATGCTGAGATCTCAGCTCTTCCTCTCAGAGGATTTTCATCTATTCACTGCTGTAACAATCAGCTCATCACACTGACATCAGTAGGTGAGATCAGTGTAACTATATAACACAAACCTGACAATGATCTCATAACACTCAGTTCTAAGCCTCCATCAACATAACAGTGAATTTTCCTCAGTCTCTGTAAGGAAACAAAGAACATGTTTGCTCTCCTGATGTGCTCAGTATGTCTCAGAACAATGACTAGAGAGCTGACATACTGTTCTTACACCCAAATTAATGCATTCTAAATTTTAAGAAAGACAGAAGAATCAGTGTCAGAAAGGCCTGCAAATAAATATATTTAATTCAGAGAATGTGTAATAAAAGAAGACGACCAGAAATGAAAATTAAGAGGCTCGCTGACGAATTAGTGGTTTGAATTGATACAGCAAAGTCTACATTCCTATCCCTACTTATGACATACTAGACATGAACTAATCAAAAAAGGCTGACAAAACAGGTGATTCATGATCACAAGTTCCAGCTGCCAGAAAACACCCCTACCTCCATTATGGATCTCACAATTGTGCAATCACAGACATGTGAGACTGTGGGGACTTGCAGTTGGAGAGGGGAAAGGAAAGGACAGCTGCTCCTTCCACTGGCTGCCTACAATGGGCTGAACTTGTTGAAAATCTAATGTAAATTGACATACTACGGCACACTTTAAATACAAGACATCCACCTGAGCAAAGCCTAGATTCTCTTTTAGGCGTACCAGGTAATAGAAACCATTACACAACAGGTAAAAATTACCACCATCAAACAAACCAACAAACAACCACCCCAAGAAGATAAGGCACACCTGGAAATAGATTAAAATAAGGAATTTTCAACCAGTGTGTACAGTCTAAAAAGGACTATTTCAATGCTTCTCTGCAACACAATGCTACATACTAGAGAAGACACTTTCAAAATAATCAACCCATACAGATTTCTATCAAAACATAAAATGCCCATTTATTTTTATTCTCACAAAACATAAAATACAAGAAATTATTCAACGTCCAGAGAGTATCACAAACATTTTGAGAACAAAGTTATTTTTTGCCTCCTTAATCTCACACATTCTTGTCTAACAGAATTACATTTAAAATTATATCTCATTTTCTCTTTTTCTTTCAAAATGAAACAGAGTGAACTCATTAACACCTTCAGTACAGGCTATGGGAGAACTGAAATTAAATAAGATTCAACTCACACACAATACTTGTAATATTTTCTACTTGATTTATACCACATGAAATAACTTGACAAAAGGACAGAACAGCCTCACACAAGAAAAGGTGGAGAATAGCAGCTAGTGATGGTCAGAAAATGGATCTGTATTGAAATAATTCATCCTGATTAATTAATTAATTACGGAGTTTTAATTAAACTTGCCTGTCTGTCTTCAATAGCATTCACTTTTGCAATTTCAAGAGTATTAAGATTCACTGCTGAAAGGGAAAACAATTGATGAAAATACATCCAAATTTAAAAGTAGAGATGTTATGGATAAAAAGAAGATGCTCTTTAAGTCATTTAGGGATATTGCAGAAATATCACTGACTATATTCTAATCCCATCCATCCCAGTTGAAGTATAAATTAAGAAATAATAAGTATAGTGTGATTCTAGCATGCAGGAATTTCACCCTGATTTGATTACAGAAAGCATTATTCTCAGTTCTGTACAACTCTAATATGTGACTGCCTTGCTTTGGTACTAGTTTCATTAAGAAGATACAACAAGAACTATTGAACTGAATCACTCTCTGTTTACTGATCACTAAGGGAATTATTCTCAGTCCTCTGAGAGGCACAAATTAGCCACTTTGGAATTTATCAAAGACATGATAATGACAGCATGATAAAGTAATGGTAAATACTTGTTCCCAGAGAAACAGCAGACTGGAAATCTGCCATAGTGAAAATCACCATGAGTATTTCTATCATTTCTACACAGCACTCTCAAATAATGAATAGGAAATCACTTCTTAAAAAATTCCTACATTTGAATTCACAACATGCATGTAAATTCATGGAGTAAACACAACCAGAAACTGTACATCATTGTTCTGGATTAATTTATTAATAGCTACAAATTTGTAATTTAAAATACATAAATTACTTTTTCATAGTATTTTATAAGAAATATGTTTGTAATAAGATCTAGAACTGTCCATATCCAAAAATTGTTTTAACTGTACTTCAAGAAACACATCATCCTTAACATATTTTGGAAAGACTAGCTTAGTGCACTCAAGCAAGTAATCTATATGGCTTACATTTCCCAGGCACAGACTTCAAACTTCATCTTCAGTAATCAAAATGTAAACAAGTTATCTTAAAACAGATGTACGCTACAAACCATTTATCCAGCAACCCAATCCAAGTGCATGACAGTTTGTTTCCCATGCACTGCCTACAGGTCCTTGAGGAGTAAGTGCTGGAACAAGACAATGCTTCACAATGCTTTCCTCTACAATTTTATATTGAAGCAGTATTTCTTTCAAAAACAAGGTGGGGAAAAAAGCAATAAACATTTATTTTCCCACTTAAAGTGCTGATGAAGTACAGGTTTCTGGCAAATATCAGTAGCATTCAGTGTGCATTACCTCTCTAGAATATTTTAATTGAAACAAAATCAGATCTTATCGAGCTGAAAAAAATTGAATACTAATGTTCCATTTTAGAAAAAACAAAACTACAAAAGAATCCAAATGATTTAAAACTTTCCCAGTTAAAATTTCAAAATACCTCCAATATGAGGAAATTACACAACTGCATTCCAAAGAAGTTCTAAAGGACATCTAATCCCTTCACAAATGTATTCTAGCCTATCCTTACTAAAATATTACAAAATACGGGCCATTTCTTGCCTGTTCAGATTAAATCAATACCTAACTAATTTATGGTTTTCTCATTAAGGCATTCTTTATGAAAAATACCTCCAGCTTATTCAACATAAATTGTTCTCTGACTCAGTCATATATTCTTGTCAACTAGGTACACACCATAGACGTTTCCCCTCACTGTTGATTAAATAAGAAATACACACCGTAGTCTGAAGCTTTCCCTGGGAACTGTAAATCTGAATGGTCTTGCCGGTAATTTTCATGGTAACAGCCCATCATTCCTTGTTGCCTTACACTATTTTTTTTTTTTAATAATGGATGCAAAGCTTAAACAACATTGCTGCTCAAAAATCTTACCCTAACTTTGCATTGAATGCCTGAAATGGATTCACTTCTACTCAGATTTTTGATTGCAGAAAAATCAGCAGTCCCTAGGCTTTCAAACATGCAGTATTAAAGCTGAGTTTTGAGAAAGAAATATTAAATCAGTGCAATAACTTCAAAATTATGCATACTAACAGTTTTGTTTCTAAAGCATTCTTTCTTTTCATGTACTGAAGAATTACAGTAATTCCTTGAGTACAGGGAAAAATTTATTTTTCTTAGGAATATATCAAATTTTGTGATATAACCATGTCTTAACCTACAATCATCACAATATTTTAATCATCAGAATAATCTTTGACAGATTGTACAACCATGATAAAGGGCAGAGATAACTTTTAGAGGCTGATAAATTAATTGCAAGGAGAAAATCAATTATAAAGACTCTAATTCTAAGTGATGGAGAAATTAGCATGGCTAATAAAGGAAAAGTTTTTTAAGGTTAATGTAAGTTCCAGCAAGCTAATGCACACCACTAACACAATGTCTCTTAATCTGATGTACTCAGAAAATCATCTGAGAGATTTTTAATGCCTTTTAATCATAAATGAAAGTTAAATTCTTTGGCTGCCCACCTTTAGCCAAAAATAGATGTTCAAACTGGTTAACATAACAGAAGATACAAGTATTTTTAGAAATCCAGCATGTTCTACAGGCACTTCTTCAAAGTAATTTTTACATGAAATATAAAAATATGCTGAAATGCAAGATGTAAAAACTTGAAAAGTCTGGAAAAATTTTTCTGGAAAAAAATAGGCAAATGTGGAAATAAAAACTTGTTTGCATGGTGGCTCTTGTATTTCATTGAAATTATATTTTTACTTTTCTCCAAATGTTTCTATTAAAGGTGCTTACTTACCTTGTATTCAAAAGCTTACAACTAGAGCATGCTACTGGACGTAGATAATTATTTTCACTTTATTTTTGCAAGTACAAGAAGCAGCAAGTTTTCATCTTTCTGAACAGCAATTTATTGGCTACCTTCTCTGCTATTGAAAAGAGATGGCTATATCCTGAAATGACATTTCATCAATGGTCTTAACATCAAGCAAGAATCAACCATCCCTTCAAATGCCTCGTTAGCTCAATTTTTTTAGTGAGATCCAAGTTCTGGTCATTCAGAGGAGTCAGGAAAGGTTAAGTGTTATAACAGACATTGGGGTTTTTTTCTCATTTAAAGTCTAAGGCAGTTATTTCTTTTTCCTGTAATTTTGAAAGCCTAAGAATGCCTTTCTGTAAAGCAGCAGTAAGTATTCAGTGCATGGTATGTTCATCACTGGCATAAGACACATAGTATTTGGAAAGGCAGCACACTGAATAATGCAGTGACGATACCTATCAGAGTCTCATAGAGGGTGATAAATCCAGGAAATGCTACACTTCTACAGCACTTGTAGCAAGGAAATTGCACTTAGTACCACAACGAGCAACTAACATTTCTTTCTCCATTTCATCTTCTTTGTACCCTTTTGAGGTTGATTCCTATATTCTCAAGCTGCTCCTCCTCTCTTGTACATTAGTGAGAATCCTTCCTGTCATCCTAGATCCTTGCCTACGCTATTTTTCTCTTTGTTCCCTTCTCTTTCCATATTCCTCCTCCCTACTGTTTTCCCAGATTCTTCACATTTTCCCTCTACCAAACGTCTTTCCTCTGTAATATGGCTGTCGCTCAGGCCACAGTTCTCCCACACCTTCCTTTTACATCCTTCAAATTTTACCTTGCCAGCCTTTACTGCAGAATGCCAGCCAGGATCCCACTGCAGACTGCAGGGACAAGGCTCTCAGCTACCCCTTCAACCTAATGGAGAAACAAAAGGGAGCGAGGGAGAAACGATGGCCAGCATAGGAGAGACTGGGAAACAGAGAAATGTGGAAGGGAAAACGGGATTTCTCCTTGTAGATGCAGCAAGAAAATTAGGCTTAGCCTACCTTGTAGCACCTTCAGAAGACATTTCATATATATGAGCAAGTCTGAAATGGGCAAGCCAAGGGGTGAGATGCTACAGAACAGAAACTTTTAGCTACACGCACATGAGGTAACATAATGACATTCTGCTCATCTGCCTTGCAGCAATACAAAAAAAAAAGGTTTCCCTCCCAGCTGGCCCAGAGGCTGTCCCTCTGTGTCTGACAAATGACATGAACTGGTTCTCAGGAGCAGAAGAGGTGAAAGCAGTTGATTTTGGTGGTGTCTGTTTTCTCTTGCCAGGTACACCCTTTCCTTCCCCTGGTCCCACCCAGATGGCAGGAGGGTTGTCAGTCTCCTCTCACAGAAACTGTGTGGCCCACAGGTCTCAGCGACACTGTGCCATAAATCAGTAGGTTTAGGCAGCTGGTAACAGCTGCATCATCAGAGGCAGCTTCTAGCCATCTTTTACCGACAGTGAGTTCTGAACACCACCGGCATTAAAAGTCTCAAATTTCAATATTTAAAGCTTAATGGGTCATCTGTAGCACATATTCCACTTTCATGGATTTTGAAAAATACTAATTTCCTGACCAATTATGATATTAAAACATAAAAAACCCCCACCCAGTCCTACTGCTGATCTATTCTTACCTGCATCCCTCTCATTTTCTGGAATCGAGCTACTGCATCACTGATGGTGTAGACACGAACATGGCCCATGTGAAGCTTCCCAGAAGGATATGGGAACATAGAAAGCACATAAAATTTTGGTCTTGATTTCTAGAAAGAAATTTTTAGAAACTAGTAACTACATGAGTTAGCATTTCACTTGAATAAATACACATACACATTACAAACTACTACATGACACCATGAAGAGAAACACGGTTCTGCTGTAACTGATCCAAGTGAGCACTGACAAAGTTCATTGGATCAAATTCTTTGGGGCTTTAAGTGGAGATGTTTTACCAGATTTTGCTGCCATCTCATCAATTTATACTGACACTTACATGGCACTTGAATGTTATGAAAATTAATTCACTTTTACTCACAAAAAGCTATATTGACAGAAGCTTAACAAAACACCATTTCCACTGCAGCATCTGCAACTGATTATCTATGTGTTCTTAGTCTGCCCCAGCAAAAACATGGAAACATAGCATATTAAATTACTCTCATAACAGCTTAAATAATTAATGTTTTACTTTGTATCTGCAACAAACACAGAGCTCACTCCTGGCCAGTTGTTTTTTGTCAGCTGAACTGCAGTAACTCCCAAAGTGACTACATCATTTGCAATTGCATGAACATCTGCTAAAGAGAAACTGCTCTGTTTCACTATGTATGCTCAGATCCAAACACATCTTACAAGCAGTATTTTGCATAATGAAAAGAAACTAAAAATTTCATTTAGTTAGGTTTAATTAAAATGACAAACGTTACAAAGAAATCACAAATCCTCTCTCACATCAATTATTCCTAATACATCTTGATTACCACTGATCATTCATCATTGATACATTGATAGTATCAAGTATCATTGATACTTGCTAAGTTCTTACATTATTTTTCTTATGTTAATAATAAAAAAAAATGACAGGCAGCTTTCAGCTTTTACTATTCTGAATAAAACTCTATTAATATTTGTCAAATAATATTTCTTTATCACTTTTGTTCAATCACAGCAAAATCAGAAATAATCTGAGTACTTCATTGCAGCACTATACACTATTTACCTCAATATGTTATTAAATCTACTTCAACCGTAAGGATAAAACAAAAATATCATTAAAAATACAATTTAGAACTTAGCATATGTATGCTATATATGATACCTATGTATATATGTATATCAAAGACACGTCTAAATGAATGCTTTCCCTGCTACAGGTACACATGTACACCATTTCATCTCAGTTTTCTTCCCCAGAAAAGCAAGCTCTTTTCTCTCTTCAGCATTTTGACAGCATTATTTTTTTGTCTGAGAGAAGGCACATTTTAAGAGAGATGAACAAAAAACCATAAAGGGACACAAAAACGTTTTTTTATCTATTGTGAAAGAGTAATTGTGAAGGCAAAAAGAGTCAGAGACTGAGATACCATTGTTTCCAAGATCTTTTATTGCATGGGAAAACTTTTTTTTCTTCAAGTCACTTACTACTCCTATGAGACTGTAAACCAGAAAATATTAAAAAATCATTTTCCCTTAACACAGATTTTAGTGAGTCACAAGGTGTAGTGTAATAGATTTGTCACAACATTGGGAACAGAAACCCAAGAAAATTGTTTACAAAAGTTACAAATAGATGTTTCTTTTAATACTTTAAATAATTCATTCCCAAATATTGTATAAGATACAAAGGAAGAATTGATTACTTAAACACTTCCTAAATTTACAAGTTTATACTTTGCCTATCACTGTATTTTTCCTCAGGATTTTTTTATTATTTTTGTTTACCTATTTCATTAATGGTTTTTAATAATCTACATGAAAGTACTTTCCCTAAAATGTAATGTACATCTAATCATTATAAGCCATCTGTACTAAGTAAGTTTCAATTAATTTCATTCTAAGAAAACAAAAAATATCAAACATGTAATCTCCAAATTTCTCATAATGCTTACATCAGTTTCTGAAATTCTGCAGAACTGATCCTTTATTCTTGGGAACCACCAATTTTCAACTCGTTTTCTTGTCTCCAACCCATAGTTTTTTTCCCATTTCCCCGTCTCACTGTAAATAGTTCTCACACAAGCAGGAACCGGTCTTCTCTGCCATTTAATTAATCCCAGGAAGCCATTTAGTTGCCTCTTCAAACATGAGGAACAAGGGCCAACTCTTTGACAAACCGACTGCATTCTTAAGGTTATGGTATCTGAGAAGACAAAAAAAAAAATTCATGCTGCAATATATAACAAGAACTCAATGATTATTATGATTATACTGAAAATTGCTAGCTACGAAACTATTTTAGTTTGACTTGGACTACTCGGCTGTTTTCCATGGAACCTGCATTTTATTTCCGTGTCTGAATTATAAAAGTATGCAGTTTTTAGTCAAGAGAACTAACTGCGGCCTTTACACAGAACAAAACTATTGTGTTAGATGTCTTATCTAATAAAATACAATTCTGGCATTCAGTCTCCTGTAAAGGCATAATCAGTCAGTTGAAGGTTCCAGAAGCTCCATCGCCTGAATAGAAGATGGCTAACTGTGTTAGTAAAAATTCAGAATGAAACAGAGAGAAGAGGAAGTTGGATGAAATTATACTGTAAAAATACTGAATTTGTCATCACTGAAAAGAGATGGGGGAGGATGACTATAATTAGTAGATTTCAACCAGATATTCTAAACCAACTATTTTATTTTGCTAAGGCTTTCTTTTTCAACTAAAAATTGAGTTAACTCCTCAAATGCTTTAGAGCAAGTCTTCTAAAGCTACTCAGATGGGAGAAAGATCGGACAGTTCCCGTATTTGGGATCAGTCTCAACAAGATATTTGCTGATTTTACTTCCTACAGTAGGAAATACGGCATTAAAAGACCTCTACTCTGAGATTTCCTCCTCAACTGCTTTTTTTTTTTTTTTTAATAAATCACATTTTTACATCAGTATTTCCTATCCTCTATGGTTGGTTTTGGTGTTGGTTTTTTTTTTTTAATTTTGCCCAATACACTTGTACCAAACTACTTCAGAATTTTCCTTGAAGAGTTACATCAGTAAAATTGCAATGTAGAAAAAGTTTGTGCAACAAAAGATTTTACTTATGCATTTCCCATAAGGTAGAAACATTATCAGTAGAAATAATTGCTATACCACCTAAATTAGATCCCCAGCAAGCTAGTGGGAGTTATGCTTCCTTTAACATTCACCATATATGCATACACAAACCCTCATTGCCTGTCTCATTACCGCTCTATAGAATCGCTCGTTCTCTCTCTTACTTATCAAGCAGGGTCTTTTAGACAGTTTTTCACTTATGTCACACCAGTGCTTTGAATTTTTTTTTGCTACCCTCCATAAACTGTCTCATTTGTAATAAAAACAAATCCAGGACTGTACTCAGGATTCCCAGTGCAGGTGCACATGAGTCATTCGGGAGACTCCAATTTCTCCCCCTCCATAACATCACACTCATCTCAAAATTAGCATTTCAGTACTTCAAAGTTTTTTGCTTATTTTTACTAATTATTTCCTTATCACTTATGCCTTATTTCTGTTACTTTGATTTATTTTACAACAGAAAGGAGCGCTTCCTTATGCAAGCCAATTTCAGCACTGCCGATTTACAAAGCGTTTTAAAGCCCAGGAGTTACACGCGCGTATAGTGCTTCACTGAAGGGAGACTAGTGGATGAGAGGACACAGACTTAAGCTCCGTGTGGGGAGGTTTATGCTGGACATTAGAAGCATTTTTTCACAGAAGGGGTGATTAGACACTGGAATGGGCTGCCCAGGGAGGTGGTGGAGTCACCATCCCTGGCGGTGTTTAAGGAAAGACAGGACGTGGCACTCAGTGGTTGACAGGGTGGTGTTCAGCCACAGGTTGGACTCCATGACACAGAGGTCTCTTCCAGCCTAATTGGTTCTGTGATTCTGAGACACAAAGGACACAGACCCCGTGCCTCTGCACAGCTCAAGGGAAGCCCACCTGCCAATGTCACGCTTGAGAGGGCACATTTGGATGACCCCAGGCCCTACAGGTCACACGAGCATGGGTCAGAGCAGTGGTGGGAGCAAGAAAACAGCCACAGCCAGGAGCACACAGTATTAGAGCTAAGCTCATTCAAACACATGGAACTCCAGGATGAGAAAGAGAACTGCAGTGTCTTTCCTGCTCTCAGGTACTGCCATGCACAAGATGCAATGATCAGCCAGACATGTGTTGGGCCAAGTCAGGATGAGCGGCACAGAGGATAATTAAATCCAAAAGACATGGCACTAAGCTGTTTCCCCTATCCAGGCTTGTGTGCATAAGACTAGCACAAGCAGAGTGCCCCTCCCTGCCCCAGTTAAGGGCACCCCAGCCCAGTGCTGTCTGGGTCCTTCAAGGAACAAGGTTATGAGCCTAAAACTCTTACTCAGGTGTGCCAACAATGGAAGGGGCTGGTCTGATAGAGAAATAAATCATAGAATGTCCTAAGCTACAAGGGACCTACAACGATCACCGACTCCAACCCCTGGCCCTGCACAGAACGCCCCAAGAGTCACACCATGTGCCCCAGAGCACTGTCCAATCGCTTCTTGAACTCTGTCTGGCTTGGTGCTGCCCACTTCTCTCTGGGGAGCCTGTTCCAGTGCCCGACCACCCTGTGGGTGAGGAACCTTTTCCTGATATCCAACCTAAACCTCCCCTGACACAGAAAACGTTTGGAAAGATGCAGTAAGCAGGCGGGAGACTGAATTAAGGTCCCGGAAACTGCTTGACGAGGCCCAACACACTTCACTCAGCCCCGTCGGGGGCGTCACGCCGCTGGAGAAGCAGGGGGAGCAGGCGGCTCCATGGGCGGGACAGAGCGAGCGGGGGAGCGGTGACGGAGGGAGGCTGGAGGAGGGGGGAAC
>NW_008238330.1:8758560-8764350 GCF_000691975.1 Corvus brachyrhynchos
GAGCTCCGCGCAGAGAGGGAGCGGGAAGAGTTTCCCCAGTTCCGGAGCGTAACGGGGAAAGGTAGAACAACAGTAAATAATAAAAATAGTAATTAAAAAAATTAATTAACCGGGATTGAGCTCTGTATAGATTGCACAGAGCCTGTTCAGCCTCGAGAAGAGATGGAGAGAGGGGCCCTCTTTAAGTCCTATAAATATCTAAAGCGGGAGTGCCAAGAGGATGTTTCCAGGCTCTTTTCGGTGGTGCCAAAGAGTAGGACATGAGGCAACTGATGTAAGCAGAAACTGATGCACAGGAAGTTCCAGCTGAACACGAGGAAGAATTCTTTACTGTGCAGGTGACCAGGCACTGGAACGTTGTACAGAGAGGTTTCCTCACTGGAGGTATTTGGGAACTGTCTGGACAGAATTCTCTGCCGTGTGCTCTAGGACGGCCCTGCTTGAGCAGATGGACCAGATGACACACTGTAGTCCCCTCCAACCTGGCCTTTTCTGTGTGATTAATTTTGCTTCCCTCCACAGCATATACAGATGCTGTAAAGCGACTGTATAGGTTAGGGCTAGATGTCAGTAATTTCAATAATTTTACTTCCCTTCTGTTTTGGGGTTGGTTTTGGTTTTTTTTTTTTTTTTTTTAAAGGGGAAGTTTTGAAAAAAAGGGAAAGGGTGGGGGGGGGGGGGAAGGAGGGTGCATTGTGATGTCTTTTTGACTAGTCAGAGTAAAAAGCAGAAGTCACAGAAACACAGGATCACAAAATGGGTACCTGAAAGCAGGAAAGACACTGCAGTTCTCTTTCTTGTCCTGAAATTCTATGTGTTTGAATGAGCTCAGCTCTAGTGCAGTGTGCTCCTGGCTGTCATCTGGTTTAACCTCCTCGTTCCAGTGGGGTCATCCTAGACAACATGGCACAAGTCAATAAAGGCAATCTAGCACAGCATAATTAATTCTACCTCTCCCTGAAAAACAACATCTCACCCTGTTGTCAACACTGTGGAGTTCAGAGTTGGTTTTAATTACTGCAAGTAACTTGTAGTAGCCTCCAAGGAACGAGAAATCTTTTTTTTTTTAATTCCCCCAGTGTTTGTGTCCTTTTACTGCTAGCAACTGTTGATTCTTTTCATTTTTAGACCTTTTTCTTCACTGTTCTGTTTCCAGCATAGCTTAAACAGACACATTCTGTTTATGCAGTGCAATGTCTACAGTAAAGTCAACCTTCTTATGTGACTAAAAATAAGTATTTACGGAATAAAAGCTTTCCACTTGGTTGTGTGTACCTGTCAAGTGTGCTTAAATTATAACCTTTTCACCACAAAAATGAACAGATAGGAGCTCTGATGGTTACCCTGCTGATAAACTAGTACAGTTTTCCCACGACTGTGTGCATAATTTTAACTTGCTTTCCTGTTGATCCCCCCCTTCAGCAAGTGATGGCAATTTGGCTTTAACAGGCCTTCCCTCCCAAATCTCTCCCTGATCTGCTGTGTGAGTTCCTGGACTGAGGGAGGATGAAGCATTTTATTGTGTGGGGGACAGGCAGTGCAGTCCTTGACTGAGTCCCTTCCCCAGGATAAATGAGAGCTCATGACCAGCTGGGACTTGTTTTCGACTCAAAGGATGATTTCCCCTCACACTGGCCTTAACCCCCGCATTCTCCTGATTCACATCTGAGTGGATGGAAAATTATGTCAGAGAGGTTAGCAGACTGGATGAGACCACAGAAAAAAAGCTAGTATAAGATTTTGGAGGAAAGCTTTGGTGTGCTTTTGGCTGTCCTCTTGACACCCTGGGACAATTATTCATTGCCATTTCTAGGTGCTGCTGACATGGGTCTTGACAGTATTTTTGAAATGGTGCTGCCAAACAGTCAGTGCTTAATAGATGTTCAACTATTACCATAAATAAGGCAATAAAAAGCCCAAATGCCAAATAACAGTGTATGTCTGGATTGGTTTTGGCCTTCGTGGATTGTCATACTTTGAAGAATACCTTTGCTCTTCTTTCTATCTGAGAATGTTTCTGGTTGGTCTCGGTTTTTCTCACCTAATTTCAGTTTCTGTTTACAGAAAATCTTATACCTTGTCTAGCTGCATTTGATATTGGCTGCCTTCCTCACTATTAGAATCCAGATTGCACAATAAGGTCCAATAAAATCAACAGAAAGGGACACAAATTAAAATTTCAGTATATTCTCAGAGTAAGTTTCCAGTGTCTTCCAGTATCTTCCAGTATCTTGACTTCTACATGTTCTAAGCATCACACAATTCAAACCCGTGCCAAACGTGCTTGACTTGTTTTTTGTAGCAGCTAATAAAAATCATACCAGCAAAATCCTTCCAGAAGAAAATAAGGAATAATGTAAAATTATATTATTTGGGTTTTTTAAATTTTCCTCCAGTTTAGTTTTTAAAAATTTTTGGCAGCAATAGCCAAGACTTGGTACAATACTTGCCATGTCATCAGAATCCCAAGCTAGATCTGAGTTTAACCAAACCCAGTTTGGGTTGTTGGTTAATATGGTGAGAGAGAGCTAGAGATAAGACCTAGAGGCTCCACATGGGCCCAAACCTAAGTAAGTGCTCCTCAGGTATGGCAGGTCTGCTTTTGTGTATAGCATACATTTAACTTTCTAGGAAGTATTTAAGGTTGTGATTAATTTAGTATTAATCTAAACAGATAATCCTCAGCTTTGAGCAAATCAAATATATAAGTAGATTTTCAGGATGAGAAAGGAGTGTTTTAGTGAAATGAATGGATTAAAAAGATAAGATGAAGGTCTAGCTACTCGATCAGCTATAGTCTCGATGACAGAGCATGAGAAATATAGGTCAATATGTTTAATGTTAGATACTTCAACAGTCCAGGGACTGAAATGTATTTAAAAAATCGTAATTCTAAATTTGAGGCAGTGATTAGACTTTCAAAATATTTTCAAGACAACATAAAATAATCCTCTTGTTATTTTGCTACTTTTTCTCACTCTGAGCTCTATGGTGTTGACTCCAATTGAGGTGAAGAGCACTACACACATAAATTAAAGAGGTTTTCATTCACAAGCAAGGATGGCCAGCTGTTCCACATCAGGTCCCTTCTCTTTGAAAGTGGGAACCTCTCAGGTTCCTGAGCAGAATCCTGTAGCAATCATGAATCAGAGCTATGAGCTGCACAGCACACTGTATAAATGAAAATTAAACCAAACAACACCTTGATAACCATGGCAAGGGTTGGAGATACCACCCACTCACCTGTCTCTCCTTATTCGGCTGAAACCCATGCCGAGTGCAGGGAGCAAGCAGGGATATAAGCCCTAAAATGGCTCAGACTTTTCCAAACAGGGTACTGAACCCACTCTCCCATGATCCCCACTTTCCCCACACTGGTTTTGCCTCCTAACCTGGGCTGTTTTCTTGTCTCCTTTCATTATGGGAAATTAATGATATAAAAATATTTGTATTTGCTTTAACAGTCATAGACTATTTTCCATCAGGCTGATAGTCCCCTGATATCTTTTTTTAGACTTTGTACTAATGTGTTTGTTACCATTTTTGTTAGTCCACATAAAGCCTGGAGCTGATTGGGTAATTAGGTATTTCATTAGTTCCTGTATGGGAAATGTGCAGAAGTACCCCAGTTGTCTGTCACTTAAATAGACATGCTTCCCAGATTTCCATACAAGTATAATTTTGCTTTTGCTGATAGTTGCCAGAATTGATGTTTGTGTTTCCTGGCATTGAAAAAAACAATACATCAACAACATGACTAGTATTTTTTCAGCCTCCTACTAAAAGAGGATTAAAACCCAGCATTTGGAATACAAAATATATTTTGTCACCTGCATACTTCAAATCCCAGCCCCATTTCATGTAATTAAAGAATTTGTTTGGTAATTTTTTTCCATTAAATTCCTTGAATGTGGCTTTTGCTAATGAGTTTGCTGTTGTTTATATACACATATTTAGTGGTTTTGCTTTAAAACACAAGGTCAGATGAAAAATGCAGGTGATTGGATTTCAGGGGTGTGAAGACTATTACTTGAGAATATGAAAAAGCAAGAAATTCATAGACTAAATCTAAGAAAAATCCTCTCAAACCCTATCTACTATCTGAGCCCAGATCTCAAAGGGAAGAATTCTGAGACCACAAAGATCAGTAGAAGCTTCAATTTTGCAGTGGATTTTATTTTAAAAGCCCTCAAATAGTGTGGTAGTGGAAGAATAAACTCTTGAAAGAGGTAGAAGAGGCAGAGTTATACTTTTGGGATGGAAAGGAATGGATTTGGGCAAGACTGGTCACATTACTAGGGGTGGAGTTTAACCTGTAAATTGTGAGTTTTGGTAACTCATAACAGGTATTACTTGTATCACAGGTATTACTGTTTGATGCCCACTTTAGCTGGGGACTGGCCTTGATGACATAGGAGGTTCTTGTCATCCAAACCAACACAGATTTGTCATTCCATGGTTTGGCAAAATGAAGAACTCACACAATGCGTCACTGGAAGAAGAGATCGACTGTATGAGAAGTCAGAAACCTGCCTACCCCATCCTGTGCTTAGTGACCAGGATGGCCCTGTCTGGTTGGAAAATATCTGTGCCTGTCCCCGTGCCACTCATTAAAACACTGAATTTTATGGAAGAATTTTGAAACCATGAAAGATCCAGACTCAGTAGAATCATATTTACCAGCATTGTTTTAGCAGGCTGATGTTGTTCCCTGAGTCTGGGGCTGGGACATGGGGCTGAGTCATTTTTAAGACCTAGGTGAGCCTTATTCTGAGGGGTTTTTATGCAGTGCTTGTATTGTGTTATTTACAGAAGGGTGCATTTAACCCAGAATGCACATCCTCCATGTTCCACACAAAGGTATTAAACCAGTGACAGTCAGCAGCTTCTTACTGATTCAGACTAAAAGTGTGTGAGTAGGTGTGTGCATGTAGGTGGGGAGAAGTTATCAGAATCAACGCATCTTCACTTTTTTTGCCTTTCATGAATAGCTCAGTTTTCAAAGAAAGTAATTGGTACTGTATTTTCATCTTGGCCATCTTCTAATGCACTAGCACAATTTTGCTGTTGGTTGGAACTGGTTATACACAGTGGTGAGCAAAACTACCCCTTTGCAGCATTCAAAGCTACACATTTCGTGCTTTTAATCTGGAAAGAAGTGTTTTGTAAGACTGTTTAAAATTTTGAATTTACAGTCATGGGCGTAAGAGCTCAATCCTTATGAGCTTGTGGACTGGTCACAGTGACATCATATTGTCATTAAACTATGCACAGCTCAGGGGCATTTGGGAATGCTATGTCTCCTTATTACAGCTAGGAATGCAAGTTTTGGAAACCTGGCTTTTCATTCTTCTGTCTTTCTTGAAGTGTGTCATTTCAGATGGCAAATCAGTTGTATGCCGGGAGGCAGGTGATTCCAGCTGCTCAAAGCCCTTAGCAAAGGCTGCCACGTTGCTGTGGTACATGTCCCCTACACATACATGGGGGAGAGGATCACCCATCTGGAGGGCCACCTTACGGAGAGGTGCTGTGCCTCTCTTCTTCCACCTCTCTCACAATAAATTTTTGTATTACAAAAGTGTGTGCTACCATATCAGACAAGAAGGAATAACAAGACAGGCACTTGTTAATTAAACACTTGTCATGTGTTGACCTTTCTTTCATTAAGAACCAGGCCCTCATATTTAAAGTATGTGTCAAATGGACATTCTCTCTTCACTGTGACTGTTAAAAGAGCTTTTTGTACTAATGGACAAACTTCATAATTGCAATTATCCAACAACTAGATTG
>NW_008238330.1:8764362-8774524 GCF_000691975.1 Corvus brachyrhynchos
CAGGAAACAGTTTGAGTGCTGGGTAAAACCATCCTGCACACTGGGCTTGTCTAGGTGGCTGTCAGCTGGCTCCAGAAGAAGAAGTGGAAAAGGAGGAAAATATCTGGAAGTCTTAAAATTAAGGAGTATTAATTAATCCTTATTGTCTGGACAAGTGAAAATGGTACTATTCCCTTACAAAGCTCAGTGCAGCTTGGAAGTTGTTGTGTACAAATATTTACATGTATGTGTATACGTTGTCCATGTGTATATATAACACATAATACTCATATGCACATACACATATGTATACAGGTGTTTTCTATGTATATGCTTACCAACATGCCCCAGATGGAAGTGGATGTGATCTACCTCTACTTTCTTCTGTATTTCTATACATGGTAAAATTACCAAAGGAGAAAGAATGACTAAATTGTTCTTTCTAGTTAGGCATAAAACAAGATGAAAGGAGCCTGGTTTTACCAAGGGGGCATGGTGCCAGAATAATCTGATAGCTTTCCTTAAATGAGATAATGGATTTTCCAAAACAGAAAATGTGGTAAATCTCATTTGTACCTTAGCAGAGCAGTTGATACACTCCTAAATGGGAAAATATTAATGGAGCAAAAGAAGGCGGGGGTTAACAGACGACATGAAAGGTGGGGAAGAACTGACCAATGGGAAAGGGCAGAGGAAGAGAAAGAAAAGACAGTCAAGAGACAAGTTACAATGAGTTCCTCAAGGGTCAATTTTAGGATCAGTGGTGGTAATATTTTCATTAAATACGTTACCATATGAAGTCAGCAGGCTCTTGAAATCTGAAGGGGCGTCGCGGTTCTGTTAGATGGTAACATGCCATGACCTTCCCAAAAGCACCTTCAAGGAAGCCTCTCGGTGCAGCCAGCACACTGGCACACACACACCAGATAGCCAGCTAAAAAAGTCTGACGATGAATGAGCAAGAAGAGTTTTCATATAGGGTTCTACAGGAGAGATTTAATGCATCTGCACTCGTGCAAGGTTGCAGAGAAGTCCCGGGGCAGAGCAATGGGGAGTCCAGGGTAAGGGAACCAATAGAGGAACTCTGAGGGCGTATCAGGTAACAAGGGTTGTGGCGGCCAATGGAGCCAACCAGGGGAGCAGAGCTGGGCTACATTAAACATAACAGAACAAAGCATTCTGGAGGAAGCCTTTCAGTCACCATAAGCTGGAGAGGAACCTAGTGCTTACCCCACCGTAGGACTCCTTTCGTTCTTTGTCCAGCAGACCCATCGGCCTCCACAAAGGGACATAGCTAACATGTAAGACTTATCATTTATTAAAACCTTTCTGACTCTGACAGCTGAGTGGGAATAGCTGCTTGATTAGAACAGAATGTCAGGGCATGCACTTCAGGGTTAATGAGGAATTTCTCTAAGGGAGACAAGAGATGACTCCGGTGGAGAGACCTCTGAGTGTCAGATGATCACAGAGGGACTGTGAATCGACAATAGGATGAACTCATGAGGAAGGTGTTTGTGGCCGTAGCATACATCAGACAAGGTATTTCCAGCAGAAAGTGAAACCTTCATTGTAGAAGGCCTGGGTGGATGCACACCTGCAACACGACTGCTGCCATATTTTTCTGAGAAAGATTAACTAATCTGCAACAAATGCAGATAACAAATAAAGCAGATCATATGAGAGATGGCATGAAGTGCTGCTTAGTCTAAAAAATAAAGACAATGGTAAGATACTGAATTCTTTCTAAGAATTGGTTAGCCTAGTACCAGCAACAGAGAAGATATACTTTTTCTTATTTAAGGAAAAGAATAAAAAACCACAAATAACCATACCACATTTAGACTGGATAGAAAGAGCAGGTTCTCGTTACTGGATCAGAGAGGTCCTCTAACAATCTTCTAGAGGAGTGGAAACAGCTTCCTCCCTCCAATAACTCTAGCAACTTTTGGGACAGAATTCAGCCCATTAACAGCACAATCTCTGTGGAATGCTAGGGCCTGGTCTAGGTTTGGTAATGCAGGTGGCCTCTGGAAATACTGGTCACCCAAGTCCTTATTTCCTTGGAAAAATTGTAAATTACTTTGGGAAATAACATTTAAACAGGGTCCTTGCTTGCTGGGATTTAGCTTGGAATCACAAAGTAAGGCAGATACAGCCATGCTATCCATCCCGGATTACAGTGGGAATCCTGAATGTCTCATAGATATGTAACGCAAAGTTGGCATTTCTGTAAATCACTTTCTGCTACCCCTTCAGAACTCGTTATGCTTTTATAAAAATGAAAATTTACATTCCAACGGGGGAAGATTCTTCTGCACATTTTTCAGCAAAACTGCCAGCATGGCTTGCAGGCATACCAGATGTACCGGATAAGCTCGCTCAGCGTTTCTTACTCCCATTGAAATGACTTGCTAGAGACAGGCAGGAGGGGATGTTCCATGCCTTCCTGTTCCAAAAAGAAAATTCAAGCAAAGGACATGCAATTTCAGCACAGGATATACCTTGATTCGTACTTTATTGATGAAAGAAAATCTCTTGTTTACTCAAGAATGAGCTAACCTTGGGAATGATGGTTATGGGTGGTGAGTCAGTGCTTTTCCTTATTACCATTTTTTTACAATTGAGCCATGGTATCTCCTTGCATTCAGGGTGATAAAGTAGGTAGTGCTTCAGGGTATAAACTGTTTTCTTGTGCTAGCACACTGTGCCCTTTTTATACCTAAGGTACCCAGATCGGATGTGTCACTTTGTCCCAGGCCAGTGAGGAGCGGTGTGTGGGAACCCTACCTTGGGCCCTGTGGAGCCCATTCTGGGCGTGAGGGTGGGGACAATGTTCATCAGGGCCTGTTTTAGCTGAGGAAGGCTTTACATGAAGGGAAAAAGTTCATCCAGTGGCAACACAGCGTACTTAAGTCAGATCCTGCTCTTTCCATTGACTACAGAAAGAGACCAAGAAGGGAGCTGGCCTCCCCCCAGGGTAGCTTTTGTCAGCCTCGCTCACTTGTGCCCTCTGGCCATCATGGACTGTTGTGAAAGCTGCAGGACATCTCAGCACTTTAAAATTAATATTTTATGTTCCTTTACCAATCTGCTGCTTCTCGTGATGCATGGACAGGCAGAAAAGCCAACAGTGCATGAGAAGTGAGCATGAGAAATTTCACGAAACGTTGAGTGTGATGTTTTGTCCCAACCTGGCTGCTGATCTGGGAATGGTGAAGGCTATTTAGCTGGAGGAGCCCAAGCAGAACCAGCACAAGAGTAACTAGATACTGGACCCAGCAAGCCACTATGTCAAGGATGATGCACACGGGGACTGCTTGCTCACAGTCCAGCAGAGAGTGTTGCTGCTTTAGGATATTGCATGTACTACAGCTGGGAGACTTATGATGTTATTATGGTCCCCTGCCGTCTCATGCAATTGCAGATACCTTATATTCTTCATTAGCACTATTTGCATCTCTGAATCCAGTTTAAGGAATTTTTAATTTAATTTCCTTTGGAAAGGAAGAAAAACAGGATTGTTAAAGCATTGTGGATGCTGTTTGATGTCTGGCGGTCTTTCCTAGTGATCATTTACTATGATTTAACTTTTTTCTTTTTTCTTTTTCTTTTTTTCTAATTTTTATTTATTTATCAATGTGACTATCAACAGATATTTTTAATGCCATGTAAACTACACATATATTATGTCCATTACATAGAATTGTCTTGGTTGATAGCTATGATGCATATGCTATTCAAATCCATTGGTACTAGGTAGAAATCCTCTTGCTTCTAAATGATTAGATAACTAATAGGACTTTTGAATTCTGTGGACTGCAATTCTTAGATACCAATTAACACCTCCTTTTCAGGATTTGATGTTATGAAACCTGCCACTCATTTTCTCTTTGTAGTTGACATTATAGGAAAAGATGTCACAGAACCGGAATACGAAAATTGAGAGTATATTGCTTCTTAATAGAATATGTTTGAGATTTGTATTATATAGGTAAAATTAGAAAATATATTTTAAATGTTAAGTAGTTGTATTTCAACAATATAAGACTTTTTAAATGAGTGCAACTTTTCTTTTAACAGTTGAGAGTGTGTCTTTGGAGAGTATGGCTCATTAAAGATTCCATTGCCATAAATAAACCATGCCGAGTTTTATTTTGGAATGCAAGGAAATTTTCACTTCTAGTTATGCAGACCTAGAGGGATGCTGCGGTCACCTGTTTGTGTTTCCTGTCATTGTGTCCTACATGAGAAGTACAGGGTTGCTTCAGTAGTTGCATTCCATTTTTTTTTTTTTAATTCAGCTTGAAATTGTCAAAAAGACTTTGCATTAAATGAACAAAATACCAAAAAACCATTCAGGTACTCTGTATGTTACTATACAGTCAGATTCGTACTTTTGATTCTTACTTCTAAAGGTTTTTTGGATGCATTTTTTCTTGTTAACACTCCCAAGTCTAAGTGGAGCATGTAGTGTTTGCAGTTTTTACATATGTTTTGCAAACCAAATACTTACACTGTTAACCTTATGTTAATTTAAATATTGTTTTCTACTCTTTAACATGCAAAAGCCCACTAGAGGAGTTAAGATTAGAAGGTAGCTTGACAACTAGGATCACCATCCCACATTAGCACTGCTTTTACATGAACATAATGCTAAGATTTCTTAAGGCCTGTCCAGGCTATTTAGTGCCTGTTCTTTATTAGAGTGTTTTGCTGTATGTGGATTAAAAACAACTCATTGTTTTTATAAAGCAGGACAGAAGAATTGAGGAGTACTTCTTACTCCTTTCGGGCTTCCATTGAAGTACTCATCACTTCTGTCCTAAATCAAGGGTTTAAACCCAAACCTGTACTTGCCTGCTTGAGGCCGAGGTGTTAATCCAACACAGGGCACTTCCCACGGGACACTGTGGACAATTATTCAGCAGCAGTTTCTGCACTGCAGGACACGGTGTGCCTGACAGCATGCTGTCCTGATAGAAGGCTACCAAGTGATTGTACTACAGCTTATTCACAGGTTGGAAGCTGGATGATGGCTGTCTCTCTATTCATCTGAGCTTTGACACAACTGGACAAGAAAAACTAGAAAGCAACATTTACATGCCAACATCTTTCCAAAAATCTGGAAGGCGTGATGGAGAATTAGGTAGGTAAAAAGATGTCTATGAAATCTGCATAATGCCTTTGGATGTGCCATTAGAGAAAAGAAGATAATTAAGTTTTTGATAATGATTTACAAACTCTAAAATGGTCTGTAGTGCATATGCAAAATGCACTGGGTCAGTGCTATGGCTCAGTGTCTTACGAAGTACCAGCTGCAAACAGAATGCTTTATATTCCACAGGAAAGTAGACAGTCTTGGCTTTCTAATGATATAAAGCAATTCATTCCTGCCTTAATGCCTCCAAGGGCTCCAAGTCTCGAGCCAGATTCTGTTTCAATGCTTGTAGACTTGCTCTTTAGGGACTGCAGGCAAGTGTAGTTTTTGGAGATTAAATTCATATTTTAGGAAAGAAAGAGAAACCTTTGTCTGGCATGTTGTTTTGTGTTTTAAAATTGCAGCTACTCTTTGTAAAATGTTGGTGTGAGAAGCCACCATGTGGTGTCTACTTGTTGGTACTTGTTTTTCCCAGAAGCCAGGAGGCCAAAGGTGTGTGATAAATGGAGCTTATTAGACATTGAACTCTTTGGCTAATTACCTACTTTCTGAACAGAGTGTAACTGAGAATGGGTTTTTTTTGTCCCAGTCTCATGAATATCACAGGTCAGTCAAAACTGATCACCAGGCCTTGTGAAGCGTTAGTTATGAAATTTTTGTTGCAAAGGATGCTGGCTTCTTCATCACTGCTACATCACAACATTTTCTGTTTTGCTGTCTTCCCCCCAAAATCTGGGTGCAGCATGTAACTTTACTGACAAAGAATTGAGTAATTAAGGAATAGTCCATGGTTTTCTTGACCACAAAGATCAAGAATTAGAGTAAGAAATAAAGGGCTTTTTACAAATTAGACCTTTATTTAGATACTGAGAAGGGGTAGCACAGTGCATCATGCCTTGAAAGCATGGGCACTTTCCACAACCCTAGCCGTAATCTGTGGAATGATCTCACAATAGCTAATTAAATTTTGGTTTTCAAATACTTCCCTCATCTCATTTTTAAGAAGTTCCCCATATGCAGTGATTTAGAGCTGAACAGTTGAGACTCTGTATAACCTAACAAGGAGTGAACTACTCTAAACGTCAGTTCCCTTGAGTCCACAGGAAGACATGAATGCCTTTACCAGCTAGGGATCTGCCAGAGTACTCTAGACTTTGTAAAAGCAGTTATTATTAGTAATGGACTGGATACTGTATGCACAGAAAGGGGTAAAAGGAAAGATTCTCAGACATTACAGGATTTTCTTTATGGATTGATCTTTGTTTTTATTGTCTGTAGGAACTAGTGAACAAATCAAAATGCCAGCCAAGCTCTTCCAGAAATCTGGATTTTCACAAAGATGAGCATGTAATGATAGTTTCGCATTTGCCCAAATAGTCAGCTTTTTCCACTCCATTGTATCCTACAGTCCCTCATCTCCTCACTGAGCTGCTGCAGGTAAAAATTTTCTACTTCCTCTTAAACCATTTTGATGACTCTCTCCTTTTGATGTTTGTGATTAAAAAATACCATAGGAAGACGCCACCTTACGGGGAAGAGGCTCTCACCTGAGTTATCTTCTGTAGCTGTAAACAAGCAGTGATGGTTTCTTCCCCAGAGGAAAGTGAGGCAGACCAAAGGAAACAGTGGTAACAATTCTTCCACTAACAAATCTGGAACTACAAGAGAGAGGATTTACAAGGTTTGTGGAAAGGAGATAAGTAGCAGACCTCAAAACTGAACCCAGATACCCTGACATCCAGCTCTGGCTATAACTGAACAGGCACCTGCATTGTTTCTTTGTGATGGCCAACACAGGGGTTTAAATCCAAGCAAGCAGTGCTGAGCTTTTTCAGCGCCCACCAAAGTAAGTAGGGCTCAGAGGTGCTCAGGCCCATGCTGCCCTCGGCAGGGAGATGGCGTTGGACCTGCTCTAGGCCAGTGTTGGCTCAACCCCTGCCACCCCCAGGCTCTGCTACCTGCCTGCATCAGCCACCTTCTTCTATTTCTCATATGCCTCTAATCCACCAAACACACACGTGGGAGTATCTAAATTAAAAATAGCATCCCAGGAAAAAAATTGCAGTGCAGTTGGAGAGCTGATTTGCAGCTGAATTATTCATCCCCACATATCCCTCTCATCCCAGGATGATAGTACTGGAGCTACACAGGTGCAGCCTGGCTCAGGGACTGGTCATGCAAGGGAGAGAACACAACTTTGTGGGTGTCTGTCTCCTGTCAGCAAGCTAAACCTCCCACCTTTCAGCTCATCTGTCTTTTTATACCAACTGCTACATGAAAACACCTTAAACCACCACCTCGCTCCCTTCCATGTCACTCCTTTTGCTTATTATCCAATAACCAGATTAATGCAGCTTGGCTCTCTCCAACCCAAAGAATTGAATTAGTACAACCTTTTAAAAGGTTATTGGAATGTTCTGTTCCATTAACACCAAACTTTAGTAGAGACAGACATGAAAAAGCTGTTCCTGTGCTTTTATTGGCCAGACCTGAGCTGGGGTGCTTTGGTGGGTTGCCAGCTTGCGAAATTGCAATTTGCAAGAGACCTGGAGTGATTTTCCCCATGTATCTGCAGGGGTGGCCTTTGGTTTTAATCTGTGCTCTGGTAGTTGTGATTGCAGTGTATGATGTAGAAAAAGATCTGGCAGTTAATTGACACTTTTTTTTGTAAGGAATTTTTGTAAATAACATTTTTATTTCCACTGAGAATCATTCAATTATCAGAGCAATCATAAAAACCTCATAAGCCAGAAGATCCTGCAACATGAAAGAAAGGCACAAACCCCCCTTGGACTTAACTTCAAAGTAGTTTTCATAGTTCCTGGCTGGCATCCTTCTTCTCATGCTTGGTGTGGCATATTTGACATGGCTGCCCTTACCACCATATTCCTGGGCTGGAGCCTTGCAGGACCCCCATCAAGCATCCTCCCTGAAGATCACGCCCTGCTGGGAAACTCATAGGCACGTGAAAACCAAATGGCATAATAATTAGGAAAACTCCTCTGTATTTGCCTCTTTGCTTCTGGCAGCCAAAACCTCCCATTTCAACTGGCAGTGTAAGCAAGATGTTTGTGTTGCACAAAACAGAGCTTAGTCCTGGGTTGTTCTGGGCAATGGCTTTTATGTGTGCCCGCTTCTCTCCATTGGCTCTCCTGTCTGTGGGGTCCTAGCCCCAGTTCTTCTCTTCCATGGTTTCTATAGGATAACTACATGAGTGTGATACTCCCCATCTCATTTCTACAACTCACTGTCATATGCCACCAACTCATACCCAATCCAGTCATGGCTGCTTTGGAGGTGTGTTGGGTCTTAGGAGGCTAATCTTCCCCCACAAAACTGCAATTACTTCATTCTGAATTACAGCACATTCCTCAGAAACACATAATGAAGACATGAGTCCATGTAAGGATGGTCCCACCTCATTTGGTGCTGCAGGCATTCAAAAGGGAAGATAGGGATGACTTCAATAGCACCCAACCCTCTCCTGTGATCCAAATATCTTTCCAGCTTCCACCTCAGCCTGAGGCATTGCATAGGTGGAACAGGAGTCACAGATTGGCTTTGGATGTTATCCAAAGTAACCATGGGACTGAAGTGATCAAGAGAAAAGGGTACAACAACAGCTCTAAGTCAGGGATTGTCCAAGGAAGCACTTGCTACTTTGGATAGAAGTGCTACAGTCTCTCTCTCAAGTTTCTGACCTATTCCTGCAGCTCAGTGATACAGGAGACTGTGCTAGACATCAGTCTGGGCACTTGCCTCAGGCCTTCTGCTTTGCTTTCTTCTACTAGTTGGCACTCAGTAGCATCATCCCTTCACTGCAGGGAGATTGTTCCCAGTGGGAGCTGCGGGGAGCAGGTCTGCTACTTATACACACCCTGGCAACCTTTTCTGGGATGTAAATGCCTAGGCTCATGCACTTCCAGTGTACAGCCAGAAAGAAGCCCTCCAGTTTTCACAGCCTCTACGGCTTTTGCTAAATTGTGTATCACCTTTTCTTTAGCTGATAAATCTCAGCTGGGAAGCAGCTGCTCACTAACCACTGTAACGGGGACGATTTCTCCAAAAAGGGCCATTCAGCAACAATCTTGCTACTTTCTGTATTCATTCATACCCTCCATATCCTTCTTTTTTGCAGCTAAACATTAGTTTTGTGTGAAGATTTGCTGAGCAGTGAAAGATAAACCAGGCTGGAGAGAGGAGAAGAGAGCCCGGGAATGCTATTTGTGTGATGTCAAAAGAGCACCAGAGTTTACTGTTATCTCTGATGAAATGCTGAAGGGCAAGGTGAGAAAATGGAAATTTATTATCACTAATCATAGTTCTTCTTTCGCTGGACTCATAAAACAGCAGGAAGTAGAGAAAAGAGAGAATTTTGAGTGGCTTTCAGCTGTATATTTAAGCGTGAATCATCCTCCATCTATTGCAAAGTCTTTTTTTTATGTAGTTGAATTTTCATGAAGGAATATATGAACTTTGCCTACAACAGATGTCATCTTGAAGGGGTTTTTTTCTTTTAATATTTGACTGTAGCCCCAGTATAATAGGCAATATTGGGGTTTCATCTTTCACCAGTACTAGCTGTAAAATCCAGAGGAGATGATCATTAGCATGCATGACTTAAGAGATGTACAGCACTCAGTGAATCAGGATACAGACCAAGAATTAACTGTTGAAGAAATTAAAAAATAATTCAAGAATGTTTGAGAATACTGCAGTCTGTCCAGACTCCAAAGAGCCAGTGCACAGTGTAGATGGCTGTATGTGTTGGGTTGACCCTGAGTTGATGGACAGTCTTTAAGACCAATTACGCTTCTCACAATTTACATATTTAAACCGCACAGAAAGGCGGGATTTCCCCTTTGGTCGGAGCTCGCCTGCTGGAAGGTGGGGGGCTCCGAGCCTCCCGGCCCCGCTGGGCCGGGGCCACTGCCCCTTTCCCCCTTTCCCAACGCTGCGGCACGGACCCTGGGTCGCTGGGGGGGGGACTGTCCCAGAGCCGCAGGCAGCTCAAACCAGCCA
>NW_008238330.1:8775154-8795094 GCF_000691975.1 Corvus brachyrhynchos
TGTGTGAGCTGGGTAAAAGGAGAGAAGTGCTGGAAAGAGGGGGGGGGATTTACTTTAATTTTGTTTTGTTGTTTTCTCTTTACTTTTAATTCTGTTAGTAATAAAGCTCTTTCATTGTACTGCAACTGTTTAAGGTTTGTGCCTGCTTTGCTTTTCTCCTAATTCTTATCTCACAGAAGGAAAATAAATAAATAATGAATATTTTGAATCAAAACCACTACATTTAATTGGTGTTTCTGCCCGGTTTCGAACTCAACCCGCTACACTGTAGTAATACATTCCCCTCTGGTTTCCCTGAAGGGATACAGGGAGAATTTGCTGGGAATACAGTGGCCAGTAGGAACATGGGGTCTGCAAAGAAAATTCTGGCAACATGCTGCAATAAGAGTGTGGAGGGTGAGGTTGAATGGTGGGAGCTTCCAGCTCCAGGCTTGAATTTTCATATGAAAAGTCATCACTCACTCAGCTGAAAATGGCCAAGGTGGCTGCCAGAGAGGGGAGCAAGAGCTGGCCAGAGTGCAGGTTGCTGGAGGCACCTTTTTACAATCTGCTGAGGAGCGGGCTTCAGTTTTCACTGCCCACCAGTACAGACTGAACCGCATGCAACAGGGTGGCGGACTGTAGGATGTACGTGCTTGGAGATGAGTGGAGAAGTGCTGAAGAGGCCATGCTCTGTGGCAGCATCCTCAGCCACAGCCCAACATGCAGGGCTGCAGCTGAAACAGAGCCTTTTAGTAGCTCCTTGCATGATTGCCCTACTGAGCTTTCCTTCAAAACATTTAAATATCTCCCGAACAACTGTCTTGGTGGCAAAGCCTAAGCCGTGCCATGTTTGAAGGATGCTGGGAGTTTTTTGTTGCTATTATTATTCACCCTGCCCTTTATGCAATGCCAACACTACTGCTGATTTATCTGCTGTATTCAGAGCCTTTTTCAAGACCTCATTTCCCCGTGAGAATATTTCTTACTGATTTACGTGGACTGTAGTGAATCAGGCTGTTGGGGACAGGAATGGCCACACAACTGGCCTCAGCCTGCGGGCTGCACAGCAAGCTGTACAGTGAAATATTTATGAAAGAGCTGTCCCAGAGCTCTGGTTTTCTGGGGAATGAAGAACAGGTTCAGCCAATGAAGAGTGTTTCTCTCCTCTCCCAGAGTAATTGCTGGATTCAAGAGGCCAGTATTTCTTACCACTTTCTTTGATTAGATCATTTCTTTGTAAAGAAATTATTTTTGACAATCAATCTTTGTTTTCTTCTGCTAATTTTCCACAAATTTCTTCCAAATCTCTCCTGTACTGTGTCATGCATGTGCCCTCCAGATTATGCTCTCCTGATAAGTTCCTTTGATTTCATATCACTGCAGGACAGTGCCCCTTGACTGGCTCCACGGTAGCCTCTGCTCAGCAGACTCCCCTGTGCTTGCTCCAAGTCCTGGTGTTAAAACTAGCTCTAGCAGATGTGTATGTGTAACAATGACAGTTTGGAAGATGGAAATTGAAGCAGCCCGTATGTGTCCTGCTCTCAGAAAGCAGGGGAGTGCTTTACATTGTGTTCTCCCATTAGCTAAGACAACAAGAGGATTTTTTTTCTTCCATGGACGTTGCGTAGTACAAGATTCCAGAAATGTCACTCTGACCCCTGACTGAGGGTGGACAATGGACTGTCCTTGAGCTTTTGCCAGTGGAACAGGAAGACTTATGGGCATGGGAAGACGCTTTCTCTGTTTTCAGTGCCAGTACTTATTATTTCTCTGTTCTAGAAGTACAAATTCCCAGATGTTAAGTAGTGCCCCGTTAGAAAGCCATAATTTTTAGACACAAGGTTGGCCCTGCCTTAAAAGCAAACAGGAGCCTTAAAAGACCTCTCTGGTTGTTTCTCTCAGACCAATCAGACACTGGGCATTTCTGCAAATGGAGGCTTTCATTCATTTGTCACACTAAGACTTAATGACTCAGTAAAACAGTAGAAGTTAAGTAGGTGGACTATTTGCTTATCATTTTCACAAACTATAAGCAGTTGAACTTTTTATTGCCTTTATAAGAGGTTTCTGCCCTAGTTCTGCCCCCAGCCTCCTGGCCACAGGGCTCTTGCCCTCTCAGTTGTGCCAGCACTGAAACAGTGATCTTTTTGTGGCCTGTCTCTGACAGAGGGGACAAAATTCTCCTCCCTTTGTGAGTTTGTGGGAAAGGATGATAATTGGCATTTACTATTTGTGCCTAATGCATTACTGCCCAAACAGTATTTACAAAAGTAACAACCCTTTCTGAAGCTAAAGCAAGAGTACAGCTAGAAGTGACAAAAGCCCTGTCATTAGAGCAAGTACATTAAGGAGCTGATGTCAGTTTATTTGTCTCTTGGTGGCACAAAAAACCCTGGTGCTAAGAGAAAAACAAGAAGAGCAGTCATATATTACTTTACTGATTATAATCTCTGGTTTACTCCCTTGGTTAGCAGTTTTTCATAGAAGGTTTGTGCCTCATTCAGAGGCACATATGAAAACTTCAGTGCCTGCCCAGGTTGTTCCTGTGGGATAAGGAAACTGTCTGATCCTGACCCTTAATCTGACCCATGCTGGCTTTCCCTTACCATCTTAGTAGCTTGAGTGTCTGTGCCCTTCCCTGGCCCCTTGCAAATACAAGTTCTCTCTGCCATGTGAACAAAGGGGAGGTTCACACTCCACTATAGGTAAATGGAGCTGAAACCATCAGCTGGAGACCCTCAATGGGGCATTTGAGAATTGGCAGCCAATGGTCCCAGCCAATGGTCTGAGCACTGTTGTGGACCAGAGGTTCAAAAGTTGCATTTGGGCTGGGAGAAGAATAGCATCCCTCTTCATATCCATGCTATTTGCCTTACAGATAATCACTGATGTGGGTTATTCTCTGCTAATAACTAGAAAATTAGTTTTAAAGCTACATGTCACTCTCCCATTTCACTTTTAAGAGACAGTACTTATTTTTAAAAGAAATTACTCACAAACAGTACGTTTTCCTGGCCATATCCGCTGATCGAAATGTCTGTATTGCAGATGGCAGCGTATCTAATCCTCATGAGACAAGTTTCCTGGAACTGAACAGAAGACAAAGTGTGAATATTGCAGCTTCGTAAAACTGTGCCTGTTCAGTAGAAAATCAGTCAGCAATACAAAACAATTGTTTAAGAAGGCAATGTCTTGGCATCTATCTTAAGTTGCATATAAACAGTTCAATCTTTCTCAACCTAGTTGTAGTTGCAGAAGCAAAACTGGGTAATGAGAACATTGTTTCGAAATGGAAATTAATGAACGAGTTGCTTACTAATCAGAGAGATGTTTCTTTGCCGGCACAGATAGACACCCTCTGGTTTCTTTCCCTTCTTGAATGACTATAATAATGGGACAAAATAAAAGCTTTTACTTCATAGAGAAATACTAGCTCAGAACTACATTGAAAGCCAGCAGAAGAAGAACAGGGTCTTGAAGGGCCTCCTGTCAACTTTCTCCCTGTTCAAGCTGAGTGAAGTAGCTACAAGCTGTCAGATACAAGCAATCAAACAACCAAAGGGACACCACAGCTCTAACTGGACATGCTTATAATGAAAGGCTACACTTGATGAACAAGTCTTTCAGATTAGTCTTTGCTATGCAAGTATATTGTAGAAAAAAATTGGGACAAACAAGTTGAGGAAAAAAACTCAAGAGAGAAGAAGGTAAATAAAACTGAGGTTTTGACTGTCCTAAGAGATCAGGACTACAAATGATGTAAAAGCCTTTTGCATTTATGTTTTAATATTCCTGGATAACTACAAACTTGTGAAGAGTAGGAACCAAGAGTACCCAAGCATGACCAGTGCAGCTGAAAATAAAGTATTAGCCCTGGTGATGTATTTCAGAGGGATCTGCTTTTCAGAGGAAGGTATGTGGGGGGATTTACTAATATAATAGAAAGGGAAATATTATTAAATTATGTCTGAGGAAGATATTCTTCATATCTTTAAGGAGACTTAATCCCAAGGTGATTCAAGAATAATAGACAAAGCCCAGGAGCAAGAATAATAAAACTCAATTTTTTTTTCGTTTCTCTTCTTCCTCTTCACTTACCCTTCCCACCTTCCCTCACTGTTTAAGTGTAAAGCAAAGTAATGTGCATACAATGTTAAAGGAAAGGTCAAGATGAGACAGAACCCCCAGAACTCTGCCAGCAGATACTGAGACCTTTTCCTTTACAGAACTCAGCACAGGGTGTTGGAGGGAAAGCTTCACTTCTTTTCCTGTCCCCATTTCAGCAGGTTGGGCATTTGCCCTTTTAATCCAACCGTCATTTAGTGGAAGGGGCCTGTGACATTCCTTCCTTAGTTGCTCTCCTCTGTATCCTTTCCTGTCCTGGAAAGCAAGAGGTGTTTGGGATACCACAGGTGAGCAAAACCACTCCCAGTACAAGCATGATAAAGATGAAAAACTTTTGGCAGTGCAATCTGCTGCCAGAGGAAATAAAACTAATATATGTTTATACAAATCAGTACATTGAGCACAGAAAATACGTGGCCCAAAGGCTCTGTTGGCTTTTTTTAGGTTTAGTGTAGGTGGGTGGAAAGTTCCTTTGTGCCTACAATAGAGCAGAATGGCTAATGACTCTGGGAGAGAAGGGAGGTAGGATGGACTGAACACTGCATGAATCACTGGAGCATGGGCCTGAAGAAAACTAGGCATCTCAAGGTTATGCTACCAGGAATGGACCGGTGCCCTGATTATGCATGGGATGGAAGCTACTTTAATTTCTGTTACCTAGTCTGATAAATGAGATAAATAGCTTCTTTGCAACTTCTTAAAAGGGTTCATATTGTGAATTACTAAACAACGACTGAGGCCCAGTGAAATATGTAGGAATTGTATGAGGCTGAAGTTATGGCATTTTTCTCTGCAAAATAATCTCAACATCCCTCATGCCATTTGAATTATGTCTGCTGTCACTACAGTGAATTGCAAATGTTCGTAGATGTCTCCCTGCATACATCATGCACGTATTTGTTTATATAAAAGAACCATCTTCAGATGAAGAAATGCTGGTATTCAGCCATTCTGGCTGTAGACTCAGACTAGAAGGCTGGTGAATCTAACTCAGGAGAAAAATTAATTTTTTAAGCATGAACCTCTCTTCTTGATGTTTGCTATCACTTAGATAACTCACATTTTAACATACTGTATTGTCTGTGGGGTGAAGGCTGGGCAAGGGGACTCATGAGAATTACCCCTCCATATCTGAGCAAACAGTGCACAGTCAGGAACACAAACAATGCCTGGTCTTTGTTCAGCACACAGGCTTTCCTGGAAGAGGAATATTAAGTCAACAAACCACTAGCTCTGAAGACAAGCTGCCAGCTTGCAGCTGTAGTACTACTCCAGTCATTTTAGCCAAAAATATTCCTTCCAAGACTTCTGTATTGCATATGTGGAAAAGGATCTCTTCTGACCAATGGAATTCATCACCATCAGAAAGAATATGTATTAAATCTTATCTGGCTACAAGCACCAACTGCAGAGCCCTTTATAAAACTCCTCTTCGTGACAAAAAGAGAAAATTACCTCTTCCCAGTCTCTTGTACCTCACTTGCTCTATGCATTTCCCCATCTCTTTTCCAGGCATTGATTGAATCAAAGGAGTTTGGGTTTACTCACTATTGCGTCCACTGACCCACACAGAAGTATGTGGTGGGCAAGATTTTGGAATTCCTCTCTTTTAGCCAAAGTTAGCTAAAAGAAGAGGGAATGCCTTTTAATACTTACCTACCAATTTCAGGGAAGATGGAAATAATTTTTCTTTCACCCTTGTTTAGCTTTTCCCTGATAGATAAAAGGAAGAATTTCCACATGATTGATCTGTTTTCACATTTTTACAATCATTTGAGATGCAGGTCCCCTCTTTACTTTCCGAAAGGGAGATTATACCAAGAGTATATGGAGACTATTTTCTTTGCAAGACCAGATCTACAGAGCAGAACAGCTTCTCAGAGCCTCACCTCTGCAGTCTTTGCCAAGTCTCTTCCATAGTGGGAAAGCTGCATTTTTCCTATCCTGCTGAGAAAGCCCCCCTTCACATTTCTTATAGCAATGGTGAACTCAAACCATTGCACCTCCAAGGCCAGAGTATCTCTCTGCTCTTATCTAAATGACTTATTATAAGGCAGCCTTTCTGGAGGAATAGCAGCTCAGCTAGTCCACAGGTTACTTTACTATGCATTAGTCATCTGTGCTTAAAATTTCCCTAGCAGTTGGCATCATCATGTGACAATCTCTGGAAATGAAACCTTTAATGTCAAAGCAGCCCCCAACAACTCTCTGCATGCCACTGGTCAGTGAATCTCAGCCTTTAGCAAGAGAAGGGACTGCAGAGTTTTTCTCTGACTCCTGCAACCCAACTGATGCTGAGAAAATTAAACAGGCAGCAAAAAAAGACCCGCAACCTTATGGCAATACATAGTTGCCATAAGGATAATAGCTGGCATTTGAGTCTCATTGGCCAGTTAAGGGTAGCATCCATGATGCCCAAGAGGTTGCCATATTAGGCTCAGGATTTAGAAGAGAGATTAGAGGCAGCTGTTCCCTTATCGGTGTAAAGATGGAAGTTCAGGGTATAAAAATAAAATGCAACTGATCATCATTTTGCTCGGAGGCTATAGCCAGCTTCAGGAGTGATGCTTGCCTGGAGGAGCAGTGGCAGCAGCATGGCAGACCCACCCTGTCTTTGTGGAGGGTGCTTGGGAATGCAAGCCTCAGCCCTGTGCAGTGGCTGCTGGTATCTTCAGGGGGACCTCAAAGTTGTCACTGCTTTTCAGCTCTCTGGAGGGATGTGTGCTGGGGGACAGCTACCCCTTTGGAAAACCTTTGTTTGGAAGAGCTTTGCTATTGAATAAATAGCCATGAACAACCTTTGGAGCTGGGATAAAGGGCACCTACTTTTGTTGTAGTCACACAGAATCATTTTTCTGGAAGTGTAAAGTATCCATGCAGGCTGGGGAGAAGCGCCTTTTATCATGCTTCCAGTCTCCTTGTCATAAGTGAACAGAGCAGGACTGAACTGCTCCATGTCCAAGGGGATCTGACTCGAGTCCTCAGCACTGGGAAGTGCTTCCAAAAAGCACAGCTGCCACAGAAATGCTGAAAATCATGCCTAATGGGCCAGGACAACCACGGTTTTTCCTAAATGTAACTAACTGTTACAATGCAAACACAAATTGAACTACTAAAGCCCAGCTGATCTGAATATGTCTTCATCTGGGTAAGCTGTTTTCTTTAGAGCATAATAAATTATAACTGTTTCTGCAAGCTGTCTCTGAATAATGAGATGAGAACAGAATACAAACCTTGGGAGAAATATTTCAAAACCTTAATCCCAAGAAAGGGTTACTCAAACACTGCTTATAATTTCTGTGGTATTTTAATGAACATTTATTAACATGTCTCTTGTTTAGAAAAATCAGATTATTCAAAACAAAATAGCATAAAAATGGTCTTAAAAAAACAAGTTTTTCCCCTGTGAATTATCAGATTGCCGTCATCAACTTGTACAGTGATGCATTTATCGTTGGCCCTCAACATTTGTTGAGTTACATGTACTCTCTTAAATCCAACCCCTTATCCTGTATCACCATACTTTTTCATCAGCAGATACCTCTGTTAATCATACAAAACAGTATGCTTATATAAGGTGTTCTACAAATTTAGATATGAAGCTAGAATGATTATGAACATCTAAAAGGAATCATCTTTGGGAAGGAACTAAGCAATGAAAAACTTCATTCCCCAGAGTGATTGCATTGGAAAGTTACGAGATTTTAAAGGTGGACTTTAATGACACCTTCCTAAACTACTGCTGTCTGATTTATTTTATGTATAGTCTGATCATCTGCCTTGAGAAACTATCACCACTAGTCATAACTCATAAATATTACACTGTGTTACTGGAAAGTGCTGTTTTTTTAGACAACTCAATAGATGATTACCAGTTTTCTAGGTAATTGACTTCCTTTTACTTGACACTTAAGCCATTTATTAATGACAGGATTGTGCTGGGTAATTAAGAGAAGGATACACTTAAATCCTCATTTTGGTTCAGTTCTTACACTGGTCTTAATTTACCTCACTTCTGAAAATCATCGAATCTTTAGTTCCAAGTTTTAATGATATGCAAACTGACATGACTCAAGCTATACATTTGATCATTCTGTTAAGCTCTGGAGCCCTCTGCTCTGCCATTGCTGGACAGCTGTACAAAAACCTTGGGTACTTTCTATAAAATACCAGGAAGCTTTGTGAAGTGTGTGTTAATCTCTGGTTTGAACATCACAACACACAGGGAATCAAGCAGAACACAAAATGAAAATGTGAAGAATTAGGAATCTCAGTCACTTAATTCTTCATAGACTCTTGCTCGTAAATTAGATCTAGCAGAATGTCTCAGTATGTAAAATATACATGAAAATAAAAGTCTCCTAATGAGATCAACAATTGTAATCATTCTCATTTACTTAATGCTTTCAACTAGTTAAAAATTGCAGGCAGAAGAACAGGAGGGTTACTAGAGGACTGGTAGGTCTGCTCTGCTCTTTGGCCATGACAGTAAATATATTATGTTTCAGGAGAGGTATCATACCATGAAGCAGGGGAGAAAAATGTTCCTGCCATTACTTGGTCCCTGCTCAATTCAGTGATCTTGTACAGTTTAAACAGAGTGAAAATCTATTCACTTTCTATGCACAGAATGTACAAAAAATTGTACCATAAATCAGCTGAATTCCCCAGGTTTGATTGTATTTTTGCAAATAATCCCGGTGATTTCTGTGGAACTGACACAAAGAATACGTTCCTGTGGTTCATCTGTGAGGGAGGGGGGTTCTTGTCTGATCACCCTGGATAGGTGAAAATACCAAAGCATTCGCTGACAGTGAGATATATCATCCTTCCCACTGGACTCTTCCTGTCCTCATGAGTGCCTGTTAGACCTCTCTCTGCAGAAAATGGTCTTCCCTGTGCTGAACAGTACATTTAATACTGGCACTCATCCAGAGCCTAGGGAATGTCAGCTGTATGCTCTGTCTCAGTTCCTTTTCTGCCAGGTAGACCTGTGTATGTGATCAAGACTGTGCATCTTAAAATAGCACGCTGGAGACATAGCACTCTCCAAATGTTAGCTAATTGTCGCAGCAGCCTGGCACAGCACATGCCTAGGACCTGAGTTCTGCACTGATTAGGGATTCATACACACTGGGGAAGAGCAGCACACATGGGGAGAATGACAGCAAGAGACAGAAATAAAGAGAAAGAAGATCAAATCAGACAGGCAAATAGGGAGAGAAAAACCAGTAGATAGTTAGGAGTGTCAGGGATGAAGGCAGTAGCTCCCAGAGGATGCATGAGTGTTACAAGCAGAGGACAGGAAACAAAGGGTTTGATTTCTCCTTGCTTGCACCAGCTACTGCTTCAGTTTGATGTTCCTGGCAAAATGGCCTGTTCAAAGATTACAGAACACTCTCGAACCCAAAAGGATCTCCAAGCAAAGAATGGGTTTCAGGGAGAGAGGTTTCTCACTGATAGGCTGGAGGAAGAAAGCAGGGGAAATGAGAAATGCATCTGCAGAGTCCCAGTGGGTGTCAAAACCACCCAGACACGATCACTCCCCTGCCTTCATACCCTGCCTTCCCATATGGGCAGAGAGCCACTAAAAAGCCTTCAGACTCGCTATGCTGTGAGGAGTGCATCCCCTCTTGGTTTAGGAAGGAGGAAACACACACACTTTGCAATCTTTGTTCAGCCCAGGTTTAGGGCTGAAGTCTCTTAAGTCCTGGCTTGTTGTATCTCCCACAGTTCTGGGGTTTCCTGTTCATCAATCCTATACTCATCACAACATGTTCAAAGCATCTTGGTGGAGAAGATTTTCCCATCTGCCTTGTTAGTGATGTGCTACACACACTTGTAATGTCACATATTGCCATAACTAGACTGTCCTTGTAATAAATATTAAAGTTAGGCATGTAGTTAGTATTGGAAGGAGCATAACTCTGAGGTCTAGTCCATATCTGACATGTAATATTTGGATTTTTGTGTTCTTGAAAAGCATAATCACGACACTCCTGTTATAGGCTACTAATAACAGAAAGTAAGCCATCATTTTGTTCATGTGAAGGCTGCGGAGTAGCCAATGAAGATATCTGTATTTCCACTGGATTGGTGTCTAGAAGATAAAAGAGGCCTGAACAGCTATAAGTTCTCCCCTAAAATCACACTTTGAGAAGTCCTGGTCAATATTGCTTTATTAGTGTTTGCAAGAGTGAAATTAAGCTGCATAAGCATGCTGGGCCAGAGAAGTTTTGCCTCACTGAAGAACTCCCGCACACACCTGTTCTTGTAGAAACGGAGAGAAAACTCTTTTAAGAGATGAAATACAAATCTAAATCATGACATCATCAGAAGTATCTCACTGGCTCACATAATCTGTGAGCAGGTTACAGTTACCTAGCAACTCCCACAAGCAGCTTGCTTCAGCGCCAAAGCATTAGGGTTTAAGTGGCAGACGCGGACCTGGCTCTAACTGCTCGATTCATCGTCAGAACACGGAGTTCAGTTGGCAGAAATCAGAAAAAAATCGGGACTATTATTAAAGACCTCCATAGCAGCCTCCAAAGCAAACCTCCTTGGGGGCTCACCCCATTGCGGTGCTGTGTGGTACATGCCAGGCTTTTTGTCCAACTCTGAAAGGCAAGCTCGGGTGTGCTGGGGAGACAGACAGCTAAGCAAGAGAGTCCATGAGAGTCTCACAGATCTGCAAGCATTGCTTTTAGGTGACACTGGATGCCAATGCCCATAAATTTCCCTTTGCAGTTCTGTATTGATCCTAATCACATGTGTCCGGTTAATGCACATGTTCTAGGAAGGCAGACTGTTTTAATTGGAAGGCACCAAGCATGGAGGAATTGACCATATCTTGCATTCTGCAGCAGTATAGGTCAGCAAGCTTCCCTGGGAATGCCTGTACAGTGTCCAGGATAAAGAACGCAGAAAAGCCTGAACAAGACAACTACCAGCAAAACCACTCCACACACTTCAAAGTCATCGCCACCGACTCCATCAAGCGAATTATATATTTATTTGTCTTCACATTTTCAAAGAACTGCAACTCTACTTGCCTTTTCTAACACATGCTGGCATATCCTGAGCCATTCACACAGTCAGGATTTCACCCAGATTTGCCACTTACATTGGCATCCGCAATGAGACACCTCCTATTTCTGCATGTCAGTATCCAAATTGTCTCGTTTGTGGGGGAGCCAAGAGACGGCCAAAGTCTGCAGCAGATAAGGGGTGAACTGATAGCAGTCTATACTGAGTAGCTGAGGAAAAACAAATTGTGTGAGCATAGTGTAACGCAATGTATGATATTACTTATAATCTCATCAGGCTTTTCATGCCTTCAACTGCTTCCTCTGCAGATTGTCATAGATTTATTTCTACATGACAGTCACAGCTTCTATTCAGTATTAAGGTGGTTTTTGCTTTTCTTGTTGAATTCTAGGAAACTCACCTATCCCTTAGGTGTATAGCCCTTTTGATGGACTGTTCTCAGGAAATCCTTTCATTAAAAAGAGGTGAGCCATGATGTTCCTTCTCTTAATATTTTCATCACACTCTCCTCTCCTGCAAGCCTGTCCCTGTAGGAGGATATTGTGGTCTTGATTATGCGAGGGCTTTGATGGGGTGATAAATAGAGATGTAGATAAACTCCCCTGAACAGGGCAGAGCAGCAGGTAAGAGGAGCGCTGTGTGTGGTGGTCCACACTCTGACACCGCTCCTGCTTGCCCACAGGTCTCTGGGGACCAGCCAGAGACCATGGCTGTTGTATATGGGCATGCCTCCCTGTAAAAGGAGGGCTCTTTTGTCTTGCCACAGTACCTGGATAAAGATAACCTGAACCGTTACAGAGTGGATGAGTGGATGAGTTTGCAGTCATATCAAAGAGGTGGATGAAGATGGAGCAAACCATCCCCTGGCCACGGAAACCCAGTGGATTTGGTTTGTATTTCACCACACCAAGCTCACAGCTGCATTGCTGCTATTCCAATGTCTTTCTTTGGAGGAAGCGGGGTGGAAAAAGAGAAATTTGCTCTCCATCTACAGTTGTTACTCCTCTATCTACTCCAGTTGCATTAGTGTATCTGAAAAAGCTTGGTTCCCCAAAAAATATTACACAGATTTAAACAAAAACTTTGAGGCCCAGGAGTGAGATGAGCCATTCATGAACACACTGACTTAACCTTTATCATTTTTCTTCTTGTTAGTAGCTTCATAGGTGACAATGCAGGAACTGCTGTCAAGGAGCAGGTGAATGGTCCACCCATCACCATGTCACTGATTCTTCCATTCCACAAGACTGTAGAGGAAGATGATGAAAACCAAGTAGTAAACAAATAGGAGATTTGCCTGCTCATAGAAAGGGAGACTACTTCTTATCTTTTTGTTAGTAAATTGACTTCTCTAGAGAAACAGAAGATTATAACCTTACATGAGACAGACAGAGAAAATATTAAATTAATATTTTAACAATATATAAAAACATCTAATGCTTTTTATAGCTTCGCTAAGTTCTTGGTTTCAATGGTTATTTTATCAGGTTAACTGTACTTTCAATAAAACTGACTTCCTTTTATCAGATTTCAAATTTATTGCCTTTCAGTTGTTCTTCTCTTATGTGAAAGGCTAATGAGCAGCACCCATTTTACCTTCTCCATGGCAGGCATGGGGAGCGGGGAATATGAATCTGTCACATGCTTCTTATCCATGCACTCTCCCGATTCAGCGTTGCTAATTGTTCCAGCTTGTTTTCCTGCAAATGCTATTCCTGTGCACTGAGGCAGTCTCTCAAGATACCAGCTTCTCTTTTATCTGTCATGGTTCTTTAACTGTGGTGATCAGAGCTGTAGGGAACTGAGGGAGGATGTACCACTTGAGTCTCACAATTTAATGCTTTTGGGGCATGTAGTCTGTCTCAGGCATCTCAGCTGTCTTGGGGAGGACCGACTTCACTTAAAGAAGATGGCAGAAATTTTGCTTCATTGGTGAGCCCATGGCTGGGTTCCCCTAGCAAAGAAAAAAGTAAAAATGAGGCTGCTGTCCTGTCTAAAGACTTCGGCAATCCTAGAGAGGAAAGGGACTGATTGTTCTTTAGCCTTCCATTTTTCTTCTCAACAAACTGTTGGGAAAGCGTAGGAGCTGCTAGAGACATAGCAAGAATAACAAAAATCCTTGCAGTGCAAGATGTGTGGAGGCTCGGAGAGTCGTGGTACCATCTGTGCCTGTCTATTTACAGACAGAACAACTAACGCCCAACTAATGGTGAAGAGAAGCAGAGCATCATGTCATGGAGACAGCTCTCTCATCTTACATAAAAGCAGCTCTGAAAAACCTGAATTGTTCAGACGGACAGAGGAACGGTCACAATTTACACTTAGGAGGATTTATTTATGGAATGGTAGAAATACCTTTTTGTTTCAGCCACATCCTTTAAGCAATCTTCGTCTGAGACTTCCAGGCAAGTTTGGTCAGTGCTTTTTCAGCAGTACAAAGTTTAGTACACACAAAACACGTCATTATAGATAGATCCATGGTTACAGCAAAAGATCGGTAATGAGGGGAAAAGCAAGTAAGCTGTGAAAGCAGTATGCTTGTTTTGATTTTAAAAAAAGATTTTTATATTTGCAACAGCTGCTGGGTGCAAAGAATAGGTATTACTCAAAGGGAATGAATGAGCTTTTGCTTTCATAGTTTTCAATGAAGATATGTTTTGAAAACATACATAAGACTGAAATGTTAAAAAATCATGTTTGAAAGGAAAACACATAGTTAAATCCCCTGTATTTATGTCAGTGGAGCTGACCTCAGGGATAATTTAAGGCTCTGAATCAATTTGACTCCAGCGAGGATATGAGACTGGATGGGAAGTAATTGTTTTTGGGTGAAATGGTTGCAGGCAATTATCCACCTAAGGAACAGAGCTGGTTGCACAGGAAAGGGGCAGGGACATGGTATATTCTGAAGCAGGAGACACAGCCAGGGAATGGAGAAGGTGGGGACCAGAGAAAGTCCCAGATGAAGGAAATAAGAGGCAGAAAGGAAGGAAAAAGCATTCAGACTGAGGGAGTTCCTGTATAAGGGATGAAAAGTTCTATGTCTGTGGTTAAAAAAAATCTGTAGAAAAATAAATTCGGTTTTACTGAAATCAAACATGTAAAGAAGTTTGATAGATCAAGACTTTTTCTTGACTCGTAAAATATATATGGATTTAAAAACTCAACTTCTGTTATTTGAAATTTTAGATGCTAATGATAAAAAAAATCCACCTGATTAACATTTGAAGCCTTGAACACTACCAGAAAGTGCGCTAAATTTGATTGCTGTTCTGTCTTCATTAATTTTAGTGGAGCAGGGAATTAGTCTCTTTCTCCCTTTATGTATATTTTATTTATTTACTTTTTTCAGAAAAGATATCTAGACCTCTAAACACTCACAAAACTATAATAAGAAATTAATAAAACCCACAACACAAGAAGAGCAAACGGTCACAGTTAAGACTAGGGACACTCATAGTCACACCCCAGTGCATAGAGGGAGTATCAAAAGTTCTGGAAGAAAATACGAGCTTTTAAGTATTATGTTTGCTCAGAGAAAAAGGCTCCTGCAAGTGGCTGGTCATGAGTGTCGAGTTTCAAGTGATGAAGGAAAAATAACTCAATTCGCTGATAAATTGTAATGCTATAGAAATGTTCTGTGACCATACAAATTGCTGCCTCGAAACATGTCTGGAGATTTCCACCAGCCTCTCAGTACTCTAAAATGTGCAGCTCAAACCTTCTAATTAACAAAAGTGCCTCTGAAGATTGTTCCACCAAATAGATGCAAATTACTCCTTTAATTTCTTTCTTCATTAGATTCCTTGTTTCCTTTGATGCTGCAACGCCTTTTTCTCCCCATGACAACACACCAGTGATGGCTGATAACACCTTGAAAGTAATTGCTAATATTTGAAATTTTGTTTTTAGTCTTGCAAGAACTTTTCTTTACCACGTCTGGGGATTCTTCCTACTCCTTCAGCTTTCTCCAGCCCTCAAAGGATTGATTTCTCTTTTCTCTGGAATTACCGGACTCCTTGTTCTCTGCTTTTCCTCACCGCTGCTTTCTTTTTTATTCCCCCCAAGCTTTTTTTGACCAACTATGCAAATAGCTATCAGTCCAAATTATGCTATTTGTACATGGGGAAATGCCACCAAATTTAGTGGAATTGAAACATGCTTAATCCCGGGGTTTTTTTTTGTGAGGAGTTTATCCCCAGATCCTCTGTGATATTTTAGGTAACAAATTCCCTTTGACATCAGAATTGCCTAAATACCTTTGTGAAAGTGAATGTCTGACAAGCACACCAATGCAACTTGCCTGCACTGAATGTCTGTTTGTTGGGAAAGGAATGGAAATAGAATTAAATACCCCATCTGCTAGCAAAAATTAAGTTTCTTTATATGTATGATAAGGACTTACATATCTCAATATATAGTTATGGCTACTACAAATTTTCATCAAAATAAGATTTTTTTAGGTAATTATATACGTCCTATAGTTATTCAGTAGAAACAATATTTTCATCTCACAACATTTTACACAAGTGAAACTCCTAATAATAGAAAAATAAAGACACTTGAAATAATTTGGAGTTATGTGAGTTATGAAAAGATGTCCTTGACTATTCAATTGTCTGTGTTTTACATATTTGGGTTCTTGGCAGTAATACCTTTGGAATCCAGCAGATGTTCCCGCTTTCAGCATTTCTTGGTTGTTTCTCCTTTTAAAAGCCATAGATAAGAATTGTAAGCACAGGAAAAAAAATTAACCTTTCATTTGTTTAAATTCAAAATCAAGCTTATTCCATAAAGCAAGCACAGGATTTACCATTGCAGCATAGCTACCCAGATCCCACATGGAAGTGTGATCAGAGGAACTTAATGTCCTACGTGGGCTACAGCAAAGGAATGTTTCAAATGAAGACACACAAATAGTGCTATAATTCATCTATGGAAGAGGTTGTGAAGACATTCCTTTGTTTAATGGACCAGAATATATCAAGGATATGCTATAAATTAAGTAACACTGACTTAGATTCAGTGTACTGCCAAAAATAAGTATACCAAGTACTCTTAGTATGAAAAGCAAAGCAAGACTTAAACTGATGGTAAAATGATTTATTACTGAATCCATCCAACTTAGCAATTTAATCATTCAGTATTCAGTAATACGTACACTAAATAAGTGTTTATGGATACTACAGAAGAGGTGAATGTGGGAAGAGATATTTTATTACAAGAACCGAGATAAAAAGCAGTATCCGGACTGCAGAAAATCACCATGAAATGGTAAGAGAGATCCATTCGGTGTTCAGCAAATCCCCTTAAATATTGGCAAACATTTCTGGGTCATGCACGTTTTCCCAAGTATAGTTATAAACATGTAATAAGGTATGACTGCAAATCTCTTGCCTTTGGAAAGTTTCAGAAAACTAGTTACCCTACAGCATTGAAATACAAATGAAGATTTTTCAACTCACAGCGCAGCCAAAGGAAATGGGCATGTTAAAAATAAAAACTCAATCCTCTTTCATTCTTCAGACATCCTGTAAGAAGAACATTGGGGTGTGGGGTGGGGTGACTCATTCAGGGAATTCTTTGTCTTGGGTTAAAAAAACAGAATAAGCTCCTTAACCCTTCTGCAAAGTCATGGTGGACTGGCTTCAAAGAGCTCTTCTTTAGAAAAAAGGCCATTGTTTTTCTCTAGCTGTGGCAGAAACAGCCCCTTTACTAGATGACAGAGGTGAGTCTGCTCCCTGCAGACTGTGAACCATTTTTCTTCTGGAGGAGAAATTATCAGATCATAAAATGTACATACCTATATATGCACATATATACACACAGAAATTCCCTTTGCAAACAGCTGTACCATTCCAACTGCCTGTCACTCCATTTGTATTGGTTGCCACTGCTTCAGCTCTGCCAGAGGAAGGGACCTTGTGAATGCTCCCTCACCTGCTTCAGAAAAAAATGCTGGTGGGGTCATCTTGCTTTTAAGTATGTATGTGAACCAACAGTCACAGGCAGATTAAACAGAGCTGACAAAGCAGAGCAGGGGGCAGGCAAACAAGTACTTCCATGTGCTAGGCATCTCTGAGTCTCCAGACAGCCATGAGCAGAACCAATGCTGTTCTCAGGCAGTACTGCTGGAACCAAGAAAGAATTGCCCAGAGCCATGGGCAGATATGGGCACAAGACAAAGACTGGGAGCTCACTGTACAGCTGACAGCATCTTGGTCACCCAACAGTAATGACCCTGTTTGGAAAAGATCTCTGAGTAAAACCTGGAGCATTTGTAGTGATCTACTAAACAAGCTGCCAAACTATGAAAACAGACAGAGAACTTGCATTAAAATCACCACTACTGAAGAAAAATAAGTAGTACGATACTCCATTCAGAAAAAGAATGCTATACAATTTTTGATATGGGATTTTTTTTTTCAAAAATAAGGTCTACCTACAGTGAACAGGCAGGTTTTCACTGACTTCCTCATCTTTACATATTTTCCCTTTAACTAAAATCATTAGTTTAGATTTGATTCCCCTGGTTTCTGTTTACATTATTAAAAATCTACTGTTGAATTACAACAAGTGTTACCATGTAGGTTTCTGATTTCCTAAATTATAAATAGAGAGATATCTTTTCCAGGTCCTGTGCAGTTACTGTAACTGCTCAAGGCTGAATGTTTGGTGGTGTTAATGGAAACTCTACAGGGTGATATAAATATACAACAGGGTAATCTGATACAAATATACCACAGGAGAATCACTATGTAGGAAAATCTAAGTAAGTCCGCCAAGAAATGCACAAATACAGGCATTAGATTACATAAATCTAAATAAAGAATCAGATTTTCTCTTCATGTCTGGTTCTGATGGGATATAAGCAGGTGTGTCCAACAGTAGATAGGAATTTGTTTCCTCCTCTGCAGAAAGGGACTAAAGTTTAGGAAAGGGTCTAAATAAAAATATCAATGAATGGAAACAAGAGCCTGAATTCATTAGGAGGTTGGACATCAATGTTAGTTGAGTAAAGACTGTCTTAGGTTTCACAAACTCTTCCCATATTCCAAGACCAAAAATACACTTCACAAAGCCACTTTGTTCTTGAGATTCCTACAGGCATTTTTATGTCTTTGATTCCATCCCCTTATGAGCTTTACTTGAAGTTTCAGCTCCACAAGTGCCCAAGTCTAAATAATGGAAGTGAATTGATCAGAAATAATACCTGCTGTTTACTCTCACCCTTTGCCTTTCACATACTTTTGAGTAACACACAAAAGAATCTGGTTGGTAAAAATGTCACAGGCCTTCCTTAAAAAACTTTCTTCTCTTAAAAGGTTTTGTATAAAAATTCTGCTAGCTCCAACTGACGCTAGACTCCAATGAGTAGAAAGGTTCCCTGCTGTCTGTAAATCTGGAGCTAAACTTGAGATGAATGGAGCTAAACTTTAGATGAGTTTCCTAACAAAACAGATTTCCATTTAGCTCGTCTGTAAGAATAATTTTCAAGCAAACAGATCTGTGATGAGGCCACAGTCTTCACTTTACAAGAGATTATTTCTATCTCATTTTCTTTGCTCTGGAAGAGTCAGCCCTCATGCAATGTGTTCCCCCTTCTCTGCTGAAGGCTCAGGTATCTCCACAGCTTCACAGCCTTTACCCACCTTTGTGATCCCCTGTACTGCATGTCCAGGTTGGCTTAATTGGAGCTGGGAACAACAGCTGCTCTGACATAGTGGGCTGAGAGAAAGGCAACAGCACTGCTCCATGTACACAGGGTGCTTTTTTGGTGGGGCTTCATGCCCCTAGGAACCTTGCTAAAACCCATGTCCCAGCTGCAGTGCTGTGACTCTTGTCATCTCATGGGCCAGCACATCCCTCATGGGAGACCTCATGTCTCTCTCTGCGTGTGCCCCTAATGCAATCCACTGCAGTGCCCTTCCCAGTGACTCACTGTACTTGTTTCTCTGGCAGGAAGAAAGCTTCAAGCAGGCAGACAACTAAAGCCACTGAGGTCTCAAATCAGTCAGCTCAAAATATTCTGTCATTTCTGGGAGAAATGTGCAGTCTGTACTAACCCTCAAGCTCGGTAATACAACAAAATAAATTAGCTCACGGTGAGCACTATTTTGAAGTGACTAGTTCATTATCTCCTTGCCTAGGGCAGAGGATTGATGAAAGGAAGAAAGATCCAGATTATTCTGGATTCTTCCTTTGGATAAGTTACAATTTTAATTAAAAATGCTGCCTGGGAAGATGGCTGAAGTGCAAAGCCTCTGTTGATGCCCAGAATGGAAAATGTCTGTCTCCTCAAAGGGTAGCTGTGTGTATGTAGAGTATGTATTGCTTTCTCTGTCTTGATTTGGAATGGTGAAATTGAATTATATTTATTTGTTTATTTTAAGAAGGAATTAGGAATTGTGCCTCCCATTCAGAAAAAAAAAAGCACTGCTGGAAAACCAATGAGCACTCACTGTCTGTCAGCCATGGTGAGCATTCCTGGTGCTTGCAGAAGTGGTGCTGGCCCACAGGCAGCCCCTACATCACCAGGGGGCTGTTGGCAAGGCTGCAAGTCATTCCTCCCCTTCCCCACATATACATCCAGCTCCACCTACATGGCCTTCCCCTTCTCCACAGTGCTATTTGCAGCTGGAGTCAAAGCCTCATGTCCATGTGCACTCTAAACTGTCCCTTTGAGACTGGCTGGCAAAGAAAACACCAGGCTTGGGGATAAATCAGCTGTTTTTGGAGGTGGCACCTGTGCTGGAAGGAGCACCCAGTGATTTCATTCCAGTGTA
>NW_008238330.1:8795111-8803232 GCF_000691975.1 Corvus brachyrhynchos
TATTTGGGGATCATTTTCTTCATCTAGAATAAAGATTATATTTCTGGGACACACAAGCATCTGTCTGGGTATGCCAAATGGGCAGCACCATCCTGCACACCTTGAGTGCTGTTTTGATAGAGCCAACAGCACTTTTACCCAAAAAACCCTGAAGAAATTAAATAAATATATATGAGGCAACAGCTGCTTTCTTTCTTTCTTGAATGCCAAATGCAATTCCAATTCCTTAGTTCCTCAAAATGTTTTCAGTGATTTCTGTTCTAAAGCTGCTTTACTGCTATCATCTGCTTCTTCAGAGCTAATGCAAACAGTCACAAGTCCTCTCAACTGGGGCAGGATTGCTGGTAACTTTCCATGGCATTCAGGATGTGATGCTGATTCCTAGATTGATTCCTTCTGCTTATATAAAGTTTGCTCCTTGTGGGCAGTTGTGATTATGTTTGTGATAAGTGCTTATTGCATGGGTTCTTCCTTTGCCTGGGAATGAATATATTGGAGGCCACAGATGTGCAACACATACCTGCACATCCCTTCACTCCATGAGGAGGTAGTTGCATTCTCAAGTATTGGTTCCAAATCCAGCAGAACATTGCAAAGTTAATTCTGAAGGAAGATCAGCCTAATAAAGGGTTTAGAAAACAGGAGCTAAAATGCTGATCTCACTTCTCATGAGGTGTCATAAAGGAGTGCAGCACTGGATTATATTCACTTGCTTGACAAATAAGCTATAGGCATTTAACCTGCTGGACCTTCACAAGCTCAGGAGCTCCATTCACATTCATCTCACTGTACTAAACATTCTAGGAGGACACAAACTGTGTGACCTAGAGCCCAACCCAGGAGACATGGGTGCTGGAGACTGTTCCCCACTGTGACTGACACTTGTGGGTACTGATGAGAGCTCCAGAAAAGGCTGTCTTCTGAAGGACATGTCAGCAAGTGGATGACCAGTAAATGACAGTAATACCTCTAGAGAAGCAACCATGATATTGTGACTGGGAAATTCCTAACACAAGCATTGGTGTTATACACTATATCCAAATTATCAACAGATCTGCTCTATTGGGATGATGTACAAAAACTGACTTGGCCTTTTTTACAGATACTGGCACAGGCTACAGTTTAATTGGGTCATTATTTGCAATCTAGTGAGGGTGCATTCAGTCTCTCAGGCGGCAATAGGTTACCTAGCATTTAAGAGTTTAAATAATTGTTAAGTCTCAGGTTCTTGACTGCAAATACCAAGAAGGCCATAGATTATTTAAGGTATATATAAGACATAGATAGGTAGATTTATAGATATATATATAGATACATAAGGGAAGAATGGGGGGAAATCTCAATTCAGTAAAATGTGACCTTCCAGGAACAGAATTTGTCTTGTAACTTATTCAGTACAGTATTTCCACTTCATATTTTGCTTTTTTACACTACTTAAGACAAAGAAATGGCATGAACTCATCTTTGAGGTATCAAGTTATCCACAGGAAGATTTAAGCTATCAGGCACAGCTATCCCAGTGATTTATTGCCCTTTTCTGTAAGTCAATCATAAACAAATGCATCATATTCTTTACCCTCTTTTCAAAGCACAGATATAGTTGATGCTATTTCCTTGAGAAAAAGAAGAGTGTAAATAAAAAGAAGTAGCCAAAATTCTTGAATTGTGTAAACTGGCTCAAGCTGCAAGTTTTAAAGCCTTTTAGTGTCCTGGATCACTCTTAATAAATACTATACTAGACCAAATTACAACTAGGAAAACTGACACAAAACTGAGTGAATTTTGGGTTCAGATTCTCAAAGACACTTCATTCAGCCTCCAGAGTTCAAGTCTGCTATAGCTGAAGTGTTGCAGAGCACCACATAAAAGCTCTGTTCATAACAAGCCCTTTGTATCACACAGTTTTAATTTGTTGTGGGGCACAGACCCTGTGTTTTGGTGCTGCAAAGTAGTGTGAATAGAGTTTGCAAAAATTCAAGGCTGGAGGGTCAAATTCTTTGCTTGGGATATACTCTAATTCATGCCAGACCCCCTTTTAGAGTGGCATAGCTACAGCACATCAGAAATAGACCAGTTAGATTAAACTGTAGTTCAAATTGAATTTTGGGCAGGAAAGTCAAGGAGCAGAGAGAAATGAGTTCTTATTTCATGGGAACATGTTCCTCCATTTCTCCATAATTTCTGCCTGCAGAGGGGTTCTTTCTCTTCCTGGTCAGACACCTGCTACATTGCTGAGTAATACAGGCATTAAAGGCTCCTCTACACCTTCCCATCCATTTCTCACTTTTGAACAAAGCTTCACATCAAAACATGCATTAAAATTGGAATAAATATCACACAATAAAGTCTTCAAATGACTTCCAAGTGACTGTAAAAGCAGTGCCATCATCTTTAGCCTGTTAAATCCGGGTTCCAAAAGTACACTGAAGAGTGCTACTTCTAGCTCTCCCAGAGCAGATCAGTGCTTACCCTTCACCCTCTGCATTGTTGAGGTAAGAGCAGGTGAGATAAATCTGTTTTGGTTTGTCCATAGGATAATTACATGAGCTTTAGGTGAAGCATGCAGAAAACACCAATTTTATTTAATGACTTGTAAAGTGGTTAGATCCAGAAGAAATGGGACAGGTTAGATCATGTTTCTAGATGACCTGGGAACCATTTTGCAGCCTCCACTAGGATAACAACTCAGTTGCTGGTTGCATAATTCATTTTTATCCTGCCCAGCTGCATACAAAGGTTAAAAAAAGATATAATTAGTCTCCTTCTCTGTTCCCACCTCTGGCCCACACAAACCCTGTCTCTTATTCAAACCTGTCATTGTTAGCAGTATAATCCAGGTCTCCTGAAAAGAGACAGCAATGAAAAAAATTATGGTAATTTAATTCAGAATGATCTTTCCTTTGTAGCTTTCACATTACTTTTGCAGATATATCTATTAATAAACTGTAGGAATCAGCTTCTATTTACGTAGCACTTTTCTTCCCAAAGGGTCTCTGAGTGCTTTGCTAACCTTAGGGATCATTTCATTCTTTCCTGACAAATGAGGCTCAGTTTCACCTTTATGGAAAACTTCAGGTAAAGGATGGGGAGAGAAGAATACTGAGCCTGCCCCTCCACACTCTGCAGAGCCGCCAGCTCCCAAAGTGGGGTGCAAGCATCCAGCAGAAGGTCTCCTGCCCCACACAGGTATGTATTGTTACTCAAGTGCCTGAGGATCATTTTGTCTTTCTCTCCCTGCCTCCCCTCTGGCTGCACAGAAGGAGCTCCAGCAACCAAGGAGATTCACACTGTTCCTGTGTGGTGATGCTCCTAGTTCCCACTCCATCAGCACTGAGCTCATCTTGAGCAATGTCATGGCACCCTATGGTGTCAAATGAATTATTTATTCAATTTAATCAAAAAGCAGTGGAACCCTCTGGGATTGTTGGGGAGAGAAATCCTGCATGAGTGTTGCTGCTGTTCCTCTGTGGGAGTGTTTTGGGCTACAGGGGCACCCACAGGCACGCCCAAAACTCGTTCTCCTTGTGCTAGGTGCTGTAGTGATACCCTCTGAGTTGTAGCTCAGTGCTACCCAGTTAAAGGACAGGAGGCAATATGCACATGTTGAAATAAAGGAAATTTTATTTAAGTATAGATAGTCAAAGACTGGCACATGTTGCCTACAGAGGCTGTGGAATCTCCATCCTCAGAGATATTCAAAACTTGACCAGACATGGCCCTGAACAATCAGCTCTAGATGACCCAAATTTGAGCAGGAGGGTTGGACAAAGTGGTCCAATGGTCCCTTCTAACTTACCTATTCTGTGCTTAGCTATACTTGCTTGTGTAGAGCAAAATGCAGGACATATGCCCAGATGTTTGCCATCACAGGTTGAAGATGAAGGAAGAAGTGGCAGAATGAAGCACCCTGTTTTGCCAGTTACCATACAGGTTGCTCAAAGGATTAGGATTCCCTCCAGGGCCTTTTCTGATATGGTGTTTCACTAGACCATGCTGGGGACAGAATACCGAGGGCCAGGAGCTGCCTCCCATTCAGAGCTCAGTTGTTACAGTGAGCTTCAACATTGCTCACTGCATGTTTCAGCCTGGCTTTTATAGAAAACTCAGGGGAAAATGAAAATAAGCTTTCATATGAACATAATATTATCTGTAAACAATATAGATATGAGTGTATGTGTATTTATGGGGTCCTCCTGCCTCAGGTATAGGCGTTCAGCTCTTGGAATAGTTTCATGGACTACCTATGTATAAGAGCACTGCCAAAGCTGTCATCCATATCATTTTCTAGTGCGTCTTGTAAGTTCTTTGAAGCGAGCTGAATGGATCCAGGTGCAGTAATACTACAGGTATACCATTTATATAAACAGTGATCAGCTTCAGTGGTGAGCTCCTGGAGATCTTCATTTAGTACTGACAGTCCCTGTGGGACTCAGGAGTAAATACTTTTTGTGAAACAAATACTTTTTTGAAGGGATTTGGCTTCAAAAGCAGTTTCTAGTAGCTGAAAAACATGACCCAAAAAATTACTTCTGAAATCACAGAGAACACCATTTTTTCAGCAGGTGCCTGGCCATATTGCAAATGAATTTATGGTCTCAGGCCTCTCCTCTCTTCTGTCGTAATCAGTAATCTCTCTGTCAAAACCAACAGGATGATGTTGATGTAAACCCTGTAATCTGGGCTTTAGAATAAATTGTTTAGCATTCCTATCCATACCTTTTTGCAGCCCTGGCACACTGGACACATTATATGATGAGGACTAGAAGAATCTGACCATCTGTGAGTAATCAGACGTAAAATCTCTCCAAAGGATTTTTCTAACAAAGCTAATAATCAGGGCAGTGTTAGGTGTGTAAATGAGCCAAAGGCATGGCCCGTAAAGTCGGTACAAAATGTGTCTTTGTCAAAATCAAACCATTTAGTGACAACTTGCAACTTTCTAGTTCCGTTTTCAGTGATGTAACCAACCCTCTCACGTTTTTAGTTTTGTTGTGATCTTGTAGAAATGCTTAGTTTAATAAAATGCTTTTGGTGTTATTGCTTGATCATTGGCTTTTGTATGTATTACCTTTTGTATTTTGTATGAAATAATTAAATAGTATATAAATGTGGTATTGCAGATGTGGGATATTTGAGACATTAATTTGATGAAAAGTCTGTGCAAAATTAATCAAGATAGTACAGCTGGCACAAAGCAGTTTTTGTTATTGACATGACAGTAGTAAGCCAGCTCTTTAAAATCCATATAATAGCTTGGAAACAAATTTCTTTTGAATTTTAATTTCCTGAGGAATTTCATTTTTCAGTTCTACTTCAGAATGATTTTATATTCATTTATTTAAGGTCAGATTGCCTGTGGAAGAGACCTCAGCCTAAACCAGTTCCAATTATAGTAAACAAGAATTTTCACAAAAGAAGCTCTACTGCCTTGAAACTGTTTTTGGACTTGCCTTTGAAGATGCCTTTTTCAAGCATGTCTCAAGCTCCTCTTCTCAAGAGTGACACAAAAAAAATACAGTTCTTGTGTCAAATTTTCTTCCAAGGACTGTCACAAGACCACCTATGTCAGTTAAGCCTCAGATTCAAGTTTTATGGACAATTTTGCTTAAATTATATAATTTTCTTTTACCACTGGGGAAATTCTTATACCATATCATGTCAATGTTTGATGCTTAAAGACACTATTTTGAATAAGGAAGTAATGCTACAAAATTAACTGTATTAATTTTCACTTATCAGCAGAGCCTCAGTAAGTCTTGTTTATTAAACTCATCTTTGTTCCTTATTTGTGTGTTCAAAGGTATAAAATTATGGGACAAAAAAGCATCAGCATTTGTAAAATCTCTAGAGAAAACCAGGTACCGGTGTACTTGACAACAGGGAGAACAGCTGGAGAATCTAATACCCACCTCCTCCAACCACATAAAACCCAAAAATCCTGCCAAACTAAGACTAATGCTCCATATTTTTCCTAATTTTGTCCCTACAACATGATTTTCTCTGTAAGACACAAGTTTTTTTGGTTTTTTTTTGGTTAAAATATGGCACTAAGCTCTGTGTTTCCCCCTTATGCAATTACCAGTTTAACAAGCAACTACCTTTACTTAACATTCCCGCGGCTTCCTTCTTATCACCGCCGACATATCAAATCTGTCTTCCAATTTGTAGGCTAGAAGCAGGGGGAATAGATGGGAGATAAAAATGCCCCTAAACTGAGACTGTGCTCCTTGTCTCCTAGGTCCAGCCATTCAGTAGGTCCATTTAAGCAGAGTTGCTGGCAGAAAGAGAAAATAAATCATAGCAGGTCACTTTACCTAGTGAGAGATGTCTAAATTGGAGTCTCAGTTACACAGTCTCAGAACTGTAGGTACAAATAATAGAAGAGAAGGGCTGGGAGTGTTGGTTGGCAGAAAACCTGTGCTGCCTGGGGAAACTTCTGCAGCCTCTGAGCATGTGAGTCAGGGTCCGGCCTTCTGAGCAAGTATTTGACATCAGCATATTAGAAAACAAAAACTCTACAGGGATGATAACACAGTGATGTTGAAAACAGAAAGTCCAAGAATTACAATGGGGTTTTTCTAAAAAGTTATATTGTTACATTGTATATATTATATATGGCTCTGCACATAAAGGCTCTGACATCCGTTCAGAGATACTTCAGAAGCCATGATCAGTGGATTAACATCTATCACTTTGTAGCACAGAGAAGCCATCTGTTTTACTGTAGGCAGGAATATGTGTATTGGCAGACATCAGTGTCAAGAGATACACATCAAAATCAAATGCAAAAGCATGAACACAAGTTAACAGAAATTAAAAATTGTGGAACTTCTAAACCAGGATATTCAGGTAATCCTGAACCAAATCTCTGAGCAAACTGCTTCCCTGTGGAATATAATAGTCTCTTCTGGCATTGTACTTGTACATATGCAGTAAAGCTGGGAAAACACATTTTGATCTAACTGGCTGCTTGCAGATGCTATTCATCTGGCATGAAACAGAAAATGTAGCCAATGAGTATTTTATGTCAGGGATGAGAGCTAATTCAATATTTAAATATGCAGACAATACAATAGAAATAATGTTCTCATAAGGCATTAGGCTAATTAAAGTATTATAAACTCTCTCTCAGATTATCCACTTTTTTCTAGTGGGCCAGTGGTGTCAGCATCCCTGACCATCACGGCACATGGAAATCCCATAGAGACTAATTAAATTTTCCTATCTTGCAATAAGAATACAGGGAATTATTTTTAAATCCTATTTTTATGTCTATGATTTTATCCAGCTACAATGGATGTAACCAAAAGCACAAATATGCCTACACCATCTTCTCATAATTGAGAGTTTGGGATTTGTGTAACAGAGCCTGGAAACCAGGGGGCCATAGCAGTTCCATCAGTACTGTTTGTTGACTGCAGCAGGATTAGGGCATAGTGTATAGGTGAGAAGAGACACAAAGCCTTCATTCATAGCTAGAACTTGAGAAGAGGAGCCTGAATACAGTTATGACAGATTACCTCCTACCAGTCTTCACGAGAAGATAGAAACCCAATTGTCAGCTCTAGTGCTTTACAGCAACATAGTAAAAAGAGCCAAGGGCAATTGCAATGATGTGGGTGACGGACTTGTATCTATTAGAAACAGTAGCATTTGACATGATGGTTTAAGCAAGAAATCCCACAAACTAATTTAAGATACACATGATGAGATGTATGCCTCTTTAATTTGCAGAATCAAGCCAAGATATCATAAATATCCAGGCACACCTTCTAAGCCTGATCAGTTCAGCAAAGAACCAGGCACATAACATCAGAGGCTGTATTTCCTACTTGTTTTGTGATTATTAGTTCATGGAAAGAACAGGTAATGCTGAGTGAATATGAAACTCTTAGAGAGCAAGCAGTTTGTACTGCATGTATTTTCTAAGCATCTCCTTCTGCTTCAGAACATCAGGAACATTTGCATGAAAATAGAAAATCTTTTTCTTTGAAGAGCTGGTGTTCCTCTGCTGCTTGTTCAACTCCTCAGGCTTACAGGCATTTGTTCTTACTTGTGTACCCCTGCACTGAGTCCATAATACCACACAGAACAGCGTTTGTGAGTGTAGGATCCTGCTGA
>NW_008238330.1:8803545-8810460 GCF_000691975.1 Corvus brachyrhynchos
CCTGCTGAAAACAATCAGCCGCCTTGTTCATGAGCTGACTTTGTTGGACTAGGACAAGAGTTCTTTAGAAGTTAGGAATTAAAGCTCTGACTCCCTTGACTTCCATGGAGATAGTTCAGCTTAGCAAAGGTATAAGTCTTGAGGTCTGAGTGACTAATTATGGCTCATACTGATCGTGGCCATTGCTGGGAAAATAAGTACTGTGAACAAGCAAATTTTCTGGAAATTAAGAACATTTTGTTTCTTTTTAAATCTGGTTTTTATCTAACTCAGAAACAGCTGACAGGTTTTTTTTTTTTTGAGTATGACATTAGTAACTCTCTGCTGTTTTGCAAATAATGATGCTGGACTGATGAGCAGAATGGGAAATATTAGCACCTTCTCTTTGGCAGCTCAGGACGGCTTCCCAGCTGAAGGAATGGGTGGGTATCAGGCTAGCTGTGTCTGCCTGGATGACTCAGCCCCATTCACTGGCACTGACACTTCCCCAAAGAGTTAATGCTGTTCTGCTGACTCACGGAGGCAGATGAATCTCTTCTCCCGTTTGATGTACAGCAAAAGTGTCTCACTGGAGAAGGGACAGCGGGCAAGACTCATAGCAGGGGTGCACATATAACTACTCTGCTGACCACCACAAGTGGTACCTGTGTGCTGCTTCAGATTTCAAGTTTGTTTCTGCACACCAACAGCTTACAGCAGCTCTGAGAGCCCCAGTCAAAGGTGTTGATGCACAGTCTGGAGGCAGGGAGGAGTTTAGTTTTTACTGCTAATTTCACTGATGATGTTGATGCTGCTGTACTTCAAATGTCACTGATTTGTTTCATGCAGCATCTCCAAGGTATCACAGTTCATCTCAGCTTATTCTGCTGAAAGTCCTAGCCAAGGCCTGTACATCTCCCCTTTTGTAATCTCCTCTCTGGGTACACCATCTGGAACTGTTCGTTCATTCGGGCACATCACTGTTTTTCCACAGTTCTCTTGTCATTTCTCCTCTTTTGCTGCTCCAAATGCAAACTCCTTGTTCTCACTTTCAAAGCCTTTCACAATTTAATCATGCCTCATACCAGTTCTGGTATTTGTTAACCTTCCACCCACCCTCACTTTGTTGATTGCAGCCTCCACTTTTCCTTCTTTATTCTACACTTTCTTTTATGGCTGGGGACAAAAACCTGCAGTGAAACCAACTAAGCCCATGCTGTAGACTCCCTTACAATGTCTCTGTCATGTATCATAGAGCACTGAAGAACCAGCTAGTAACAGAAGGAGGATGGTCAGGGCTGCAGGTTGGCTAAGGAGCTGCACACAGGATCCCCTGAACTCAGACTCTCTTACTCTCACTTATTTTTTGAAAAAGTTCCTTAGGATATAGACTGCCATCGACAATGTCATGTTTGTGTGTCTTCTGTACGACAAAACAAGTTTCAAATGACCTGTGAACTAGCTTGTCTTCTTCTCCTGTGGAACAGGACTGCTTCACAGCCCAAGTGCCTTGCAACTTCCTAGGGAAACAGGGTTCTGTATTTCATAGCTGCACTTTAAAACCACTGAGAGACTGAGGTGATACTGGATGTAAGTGCCAAACCCACATCTGCTTAGTGCAGACTAATACCAGACTTTTTCACCTGTCTCTTTTTCTCACAGAGATAAATAACATTAAAGACAAGCCCTAGAGCCATGTTCAGAACAGGCTGGGAAACAAAGTATTTGCAGAATTAAATGCTTTCCAGGGAGCTATTTTTCAATGTATTATTGTAGTAAATGCTTAGATTTTCCAAAGACAAACTCATAAAATAATTATTAAGCAATGTTATTTTATGTACAAATATTTTGCAGAACAATTTAATATGTAAACATTTACTGGATCTCTTTTCCTTCAAGAATGCCTGTGACACCTCAGGGCTTACCCAGAAGCCCAGGGATCATTTAGATGTTCAGAACATATGTGCTTCAAGAACACATGAACTTCGACACCTGGTCAAACCCACCCTACAGTGGCCCTTAGCAACTGGTAATAACTAAGCCTGAGTCCTGCAATGTGTATACTCTGGTGGGAACAAAGTTCTTACATTGCCCTTTAGCCCTGTCTGAGGTTTCTTTAAAATGACCCAGATTGCTGCTCTCTCTACCTGCACCATTTAATTTGGATTCATTATTTTTTTTCAATATATCAGATCCTAAATTTGCCAGTTTCAGCCAAGCTCCAACACTGGATAGGTTGGCTGGTGAGGCAAATAGGTTATAAATATAGTCAGGCTCCTGGCCAATAAAATATAAAATAAGCAAGCGTGGTAGTTACAAGACAAAATAAATATAGTCCAGGGCTCAATCTTGCCTATTTAGAATTTAGAAATTCAGTTGGGAGGAAGTCTCACATGAGTGAGGATTTTGATCAACCTGCAAGTAGGAACCTAGGCAAGAACATGAATCCAGTCTTCTGGAACAGTGCTTCATGTCAAATCCGATCTTAAAAACTTCATCGTATAAATGGAATACGTGAAAGTACTGCATTTAACACTTTTGTTGGCCAGCTAGACCTCTTCAACCTATATCATAGCAGGGTTTCATATTTTGTGATTACCTCAAGGTCACCTTCAGCTGTGGAGGTGCAAAGTTTGCTCCTTGGAATACTCTTATACCCATTCCCACAGAATCTTTTTTTCCTGTTTTTTTCCCTTTTGACGTTTGTCTAAAAGCCTCAACCTATATAAAGCATGCAACAAAAAAAGTTCTGAAAGTCTATTAATACATTCCCGTTAGCATTCTCTGCATATATTTCACACTGATCTTTAGAATTGAAACAGTCTTTTTAGTTTGTGCTTGTACAACACACAGTCTAGTGGAATACCAAAGATGAGTTCCTAAATACTCCTCAGAGATCCCAGAGCCTTCATCCAGCAGGCCCTATATCTTACTATACCACCTGGTGCTCTGAAAAATGTTCTCCTGATTTCTAGCAATTGTATTTACAGATGGATTCCACTTGGTACTAATTGCCATGGGTAACTCCTCTTCAGTACTCCTTCTAGGAGTCCTGATTGGTGGTTGCTTTCCCTTGGTTCACACTTCCATCATCGGTGTGGCTTGCAGACCAAGGGAGCCCCACCAGAACCCATCTGACATCCAGTAAACAGCTCTGGTCATCACTGCTCAAACCCCTTCCCTTGCCTCACTCCCCCAGCTACACAGGTACAACTTTTTGCAGGAGTGTGTGGTGATCTGGATAAGGGGTTAAAGACTGTCGTTAAGGTTGGGCTGAAAATGTTTACAGTTTTTTAATTAAATAGGGCATGATCATCAAAGTTATTTTAAAATTGCAGTCATCTGCCCCGGCTCTTGCACGTGGGTCATTCTATGGCTTCAGGGACATCTGTCTGTATAACTGAGAGGGTGGTGCAGAGGCAGAATCTGCTGCTGATAGAAATGCCTGGGAAACTATGATCTTAGTGTCTTTACTAAGAGAGATGCTTTGACTTCTCTGGAGAGATTATGCCCTTATTGTTGGCCTGCTTGCCAATTGGATGTTCCCTTTGTCTGGGCTTTTGATATTCAGGTAAAGAGTGGTACAAAACCCTGGTTTGTTGTGTGCAGCACATGGTCTCTGTTCTCTGCAGATAAATTGTTCTTACATGATGTAGCAGTAGCAAGCTGCTTAGTCCGAACAGCTTCTGTTATCTATTTCAGAAGCTTCTGTGGCCTTTAAGTATTTCATCCCAAATAATTTCTGGCAAATCCACAAGAATACCAAGCAAAAAGGAGGAGAGTGAAAGTCCTGATTACTGTACTTACAGTCAAAGAAACACCTTCGTGGGCAGTATGAAACATCACTTAGTTCCTTCCTCAATCAGCAAACCACTGATTATCTATGACTCTTCAAAGAACTGATTCCACAGACATTACATGATCAGTTCACTTCCTTGCATTACTCTGAGACTCTCCCCCCACATCAGCTGAGAAACCATTAGTCAACCCACCCTTCTAAATTGTATCACAGAAACATTTTCCTCAGTTAGGAACAAGTAGATGTCTCAGAACAATTCCCAGGATGATTTGATCTTACTCCTTTTACAGAACTGAAACTGCTTTTTTTCCTGAGAGGACTCAAGTACCACCTTCTTTCTCCTGGCCCAGCCTCCCTCTTCAGCTGTTGACTGTGAAATTCTCCTTATTTACCTGGCATGTTTACACAGATTGGTAATGCATCACTATACTTACTTGCTCCCTACATCTTTTTTCCTGTAATTGACAGTAGAAGTCTTTCCACAGAAAAATATCTCTGTAAGGTTACAGCTGCATAGCCAACCCTGTACTCCACTACTTTCCTGTCTTCTCTCCCACATTCAACTCCTTTCAGAAATGACAACCTCAAAAGAATATCCTCTGTCAAGAAAAGTTCCACAGTTACTCCTGTTCCTCAGCGCAGATCCACATGAGTTGGCTGAATTGAGAAACACTGCCTGAGCATCACAAGCTTCTGACTTGAATGCAACTACAGATTTCTTTCTGGAATCATTATCTGCTTAGGATCAATTTTCACAAGCTGCAATGAGACTTGAGGCTCTGAAGCAGCACCCTCAGGAGAAGCAATTTTAATGGCACTTGGGTAGAAATACTTATTCTTGATTTCATCTTACTTGAAGTATTTCACAAGCAGTACTTTATTAAAAATGCTTAGTTAAAATGTCACTAAAACAATTCCAAAGATTCTGATCATCCTTTACTATTAATCTTCACCCTTCCAGCTGCTCTGCAGTCTGTCTTATGAAACTCCTACTGTCTTGTTACCTCATTATTCCCTTCTAAAATTTTATCATTATAGCCCACTTCACACCTCCTCTACCATACTGTCAAATGCTATTGTGACCTACGGTACATATTATAGTACTAGTCATAGCTATAGAATCAAACCTGCAAAACCTACACTCTGATCTGCCTGTGACATGTAGGTCACCTTTGGCTGGCCCCCAATATCGTTATGCTTCAGCTTCTCCAGCCACAAAACTACTTTTTTCTTTGAGATTTATGGTTGAAAACAACAGAATAGAGCTAGATAATAATTGTGCTTACAAAGTTTTCAAGTGTGCTGTAACCTCTTTGAATAACTGAATCCATGCAGAGATTAATTATATCTGGTAGATCTAGAAGTAAAGTATCTGTAAAGGGCCCTGCTGGACAGCGCCTTCCAATCAATGATCTAACACACTTTCTGCTTCTTCCACCCACTTGGTCAATTATTCCTTGATGAAGAGGAATAGGTATGAGGCACCCATGTATCTCCAACCTGAAATAAATTGCTGTCTTTTAGCTCTTTGCTATGGAGGTCTAAGTGATGCTGAATGCATTTAAATTTCCTGTGGCAGGTTATCTTTCCTTGCAGAAAAAGAAACTTAGCTCAAGTCTTCCCCCCTCCAATTTCTTCGCAAAACCCCTGACTGCATTCAATTGGATGCTGGGAGTGGAAACCAAAAGAACTGAAGCTCTCCCTGAGAACATTTGCCACCCACATACTGCAACAGTGTTCAGGAGCTAAATCTTATTTATGAGGCTTAGTTTCATTTCCAGTCCTTTTTGCCAAAAATCCCAATGCAATGTAATTTGTGCACACAGAGGCCACACAGTTTTGGCATTACTTGCTACACACTAGCCCTTTCTTAATCTGATCTGGGGTCTATAGACGTACAATAGCCCCACAAATGTGTGCGAGTGTGGATATGACAAATGACATCAGGAGAAGCATGTAGAGACACATTCAACAGGCAATAAAAAATATCAGAGAACTGTTAAATAAGACACACTGAGGAATGTATTAACTGTATTGCAACATTTGAGCACGAGCCCAGAATTGGACGCAGACAGCTTGCTTTGAACATTTTATCAGGCGTCTTTCTCTGTAGTAAGCAAAACCAAAAACCTAGCCAAACTATAGGTAGCCAGGTACCCTTTGGACTAATTTGGGACCAAACATAAACACATTTTGCTACTCAGATATCTTTTGAATACAAGGCAAACAACTCTGGATTCTGTCATGATATATTTAGGCACAGGTTTTAAAAGAAAACCGATTCACTACCTTCTTTCACATTGAATAATATCAAATTTAAAATTCACTCTCTACCCTCATTCACTTCCCTCACTCACCTGAAGGACTTGAGGCTGATATTATAGGCAATTATTCTTCAAGTGAGAATGTGTCCATGTGTCACTTTGACGTGGGAACGTCTGATGTGGGACCAATGCCAATCACAAAGGAGAGCCTTAGTGACTTCAGTTCTATTATTTGGGAAAGACTAGGGTATCCCTTTTGCATCTCTATTTGTCCAAAAACGGCTGCAAAGACAAAGAAGAGAGTCTCAGTTCTGGATGCCTGCCAGGATAATGTAACTCTATCCCATCCTCTGCTCCAAGTAAAAACTGAGAGACGTTTGTGTCATTAGTTCTGACCCTCCCCTCGGCTCCGAGTGTCAAACTGCAACACAGCAAGCCCCAAACCGTGTCAAGAGTAATACTGTAACTAGCACAGGGTCACAAAACAAGCCTGACTATCTAGTCTGATTATAAACGATCATGCTTATAAAGCAGCGTTTCAAAAACACTGCCAAATCTCACGGCTACCGCACTTAGGAGCTTTGTGCTGCTTGTAAGCAGCTTCTTCGTTTAAATCATTGCTACAAGGAGCGACAGCGCCCGTCGGACGGGTGGGATGCCTGTGGTCCAAGGCCAGGTTTGGACACCCAGCTGAGGGAGCAGATCCTGGGGCTGAGTCCGGACTTAGAGGGCACCGCTGGAGAGGGCGCAGCCACCGAGTTTAAACTCCTTTTCTGCGCGTCTCCCCCGTCCCGTGCCGTTCCCTTGCTATAAAGTCGCAGTTAAAGCATGTGCAGTCGGTTCCTGGATGCTATTCCCGCATCCGCGCCCCCC
>NW_008238330.1:8811905-8835689 GCF_000691975.1 Corvus brachyrhynchos
CTCTCCCGGTGACCCCCTTCTCTTCGTCTTGTGCTGTGGAGGGACGCGGGACGGACTCTGTCGTGTTTGTCTTGTTTGCAGCGTGCCACAGGTGCGCGGCGGAACGTGGGGCCGCCTCAGCGCCCGGCCCGGCCCCGAGGGCACCAAATCATATGTGCGCGTTTTGTATCTTTAATACCCGTTTTAAACGAACCTTTTAGTTAAAAAAACAAAACAAAAAAAAACAAACAAAAAACCGCTCCAAAAAACAGGCAAGAAAAAGCCCCCCTAAAAAATCAGTGGAGGAAATCAAAGACCCTCCTATTCGGCTGCATTTGTTGTCGGAGTAGCGTTTTTGTATAGGATGTAGTCTGAACGGGTTTTTCCTTTATGGACAGAAAGGGATGTCTCTGACAGAATGGAGAACCGGTATATATATTGTTATTGCTGAAGCTGAACTTTAATGAACCTTTCACACTGTATTTCCTGGTTGAGATAGTGTGTATTTATTATTGTAGCTCCACATTATTTGGCTTTTAATACAGAGGTTTTCTTTCTGGAGCCACTGTAGCCTTTTGTTGGTCTGTTTCCTCCAGGGTGGAACAGAGGGTTTGGCTGGCCTTCCTGTCTGCAAACCTGCCACGAAGCTCCTTTCCCCGTGAAATGGTGTTACCAGGGCTGTTGGTGGCAAAAAAAGAATCCCAAACCCTTTCTGACTGCCCTATCTGTACAACAGATGTGGGTCTGTATGCCTGCACCAGGGTTGGGTGGAGAGGGGTGGGGAGCATGGCTGTGGCAGAGATCCACAATTTCATCTGCACAATTCCACAGACTACGGCTTTCTCCTCGGTTTGAAGTTGGGTGGCTTCAGTCCTGGGAAGATGAGGCCCACTCTGAGTTATGCTAAACAGCATGGGACAAGTCTCTGACTTCCCCAAAGTTCATTCCTCAAAACCAGCTTAGATGCAGTGTATTTGTTGGAGACACAGTAATACTGTACCTCTTTTTCATCTACCAGTCTGCAGGGTTGCTCACAGCAAGTCTGTGGGGTGAGAAGGCAGGAGCTGCCAGTCCAGAACTAGATTCCAGCTGCTGCTGTGCAAGCATGTAAAGAAGAAAGATTTCTTCTCTCTTGTTTGAGCAGACAGTTGTGTAGCCTGAAATATCATTTGTTGTATACTTCCAACTGTTTAGCCTTATAAAAAGTTGTTTCATTTGCCTTAGACATGATTAGTCCAGCTGAAGTTTCTAAAACCAAAATACGAGCTAAGTGACAAATATTTGCAATAGGAATTCTCATTCTTTTGTCAACATCAATGTATTTAATTTGCTAGGAATGCATGAATTTGCTTGGGGGTAATTTGGTGTATTCGTAATGTATGGTGGAAATGACTGGATGAAAAGTCTGGAAGGATTAAATTCTTAGGATTCCCATATTTTTTAATTGAGAACAAAATAAAATAAATGCATGCTCTATGTGTATGCTGTCTGGGAAAAAAGGACAGAGAGTAAAACATTGACAAACAGCAGAAATAAATCAAGATTTAAAAATACTCCATGTTACTGGGCTGCCTCTACACCCACTGTTTCTCCTGTTAATCCTGTTGTTGGGGTTGCCACTTGAGTAAACATTGCCACTGTGTTGTTTTCAGAAAGTAGAGGATCCGGTCACAGTGAGAAGCGTTCTCTTGACCTGTTGATCCAAAGGGCACCTGCCCCTGTATGCCTGGTTTAGAGAGTCCCTATTTTCTTTCCTTGACATGTAAAACAGTGTCATTTCCACCTTGTGCAAACTCTTGTGCACAGACATTTGACTTGCTAGAGGGCAATTCTTTGCCTATCATGTCCTGTGTGACAGAGACGCCTCTTCATGCTGAAAGGCAGGGCTAGCAGGAAAACATGAAGGTACTGCTAACACCCTCTCAAAAGAGAAATGTTCTACGTATGGAATAGATCTCAGAAAAGTTGCCATGGTACAGAATAATTTCATCTTTTGAATGAGATGCATTTAGGCAGAGAGTTAACAATTTTGACTGGAAGTTTTTCTGGCTTTATTAATTCATGATATATAGTCCTCACTGATCCAGGCAGCCTGTGCTTAAACTCAAGGGTGGAATCTCTTTTTTGCTTATCCTTGTTTCACCAGTGATGTGATATTGGGGTATTTTTTCTGAATTGCATCAACGTAAACAAGGGAATGGTGTTACTGACTGAAACAGCTTCAGTTACTAAAGGCTTATTATTTGCAGTTCTTGCAGACACTTAGCAAGTGGTACACCAAAACTGGTTTTTCTAACTTCTATCAATATCAGCTTGAATACAAACTTTGTGAATAGACAGTGCCACACTCAGAATATTTTGCTGCTTCACTTAAAAAACATGATACAAGAGAGGGATTTTCTCATAGTTATTCTATAAATACACTTGTAACTGGAGCTATTAAAAATCTGCTAAGACCCGAATGTTTAGAACAGAGGGATGGCACTAAACAAGCAAACAAACTCCGAAAGCAAATCTTGTCCAGAATACAAAAAACTGTATTGTTTTCAGGGAGTACTGATCTCAGACACAATGTGCAAAGAGCCCTTGTGGGTTAGGGAAGGTGTTTCCTTAGATCGCAGTAATCGTGGGCATAAGGATGTTCCCTTCGCAGAGAGAGACCAGTCCGTGTTTCTGTGCCTTGAAGAGGAATTTAAGGCACAGCAGGGGCACAGGGATTACCTGCTGTACAGGCTTTAGCCTGGATCTAACTCCCTGAACCCTCGGGTTTCAGTGAGGTGGCAGCAGGACTTCTCCTGTAAAGAACAGAGAGTGGAAATGCACTATGCAAACTGAGAGCTTTCTTCAGTCACTGTTACATCTAACATCAATAGCTCTGCTCCTGTAGCTGTGGCTGCTACTACGACTCTAAGTAAACTATGATTTTGAGTAACTTTTGCCTTCATGCATGGGAATTGCATCTGAATGCAACCGAGAAGAGGCAAGCCCAGGACAATGTGAAATGATACATCTGCACACCAGCTAGTTTAAGATTCCAAGTTTAGACACTGAAATGTCTATTTCTTTTCTTCTTCGCTGGCAGTGGAGCTTTATTGTCTCTTAGCTGGAGTTTATTCTAAGCCATTTTTATTCATTTGGATTTATTTTTAAGACCAGCTGGTAGCAGGGTCAGCACGAGAGCAGATTAGTCACCATATATAATCCTTTATGTACTCAGGGAGGGCATATATTTGTATATATCTATCTACATATGAGGACTCACTGTGTAGAAGAGAAAGTTAAATCAGAAGTGAGAAAAGGGATGATGAGAAACAAATAATACTGAGGAAGCAGTACTGGTTTTCCTTCACTATTTGTTGGATCATGTTTCCTGGTAAGTTATCCTGGTTTTATATACGTACAAATGTTTGTTGGAAAGCAAGGGATACGTAGAAACAGAGGGAGTTTCTTGATCTACTTTTTAAATGTAATTCAACTCTATTACAGATTTTTGTTTTCATTCCAGGAGCCAGCAACACTCTCAAGATTCAGCATTAGAAGGTAGTAGGCTTGTCTGCTAGTGTTAGACTGGTACAATTTTTTTCTGTATATTCAGCCCTCAGAATTTAATCTCTCACCTATTTTCTTAGTTATGTTTCATAGATGTGTTAGAAGCAGAAGTATACAGAGGAATATGTAGTTTTAGCATGGACACAGTTTTGCTGTTCTTAGTGCCACATTGATTCCAATAATAAAAATACAAAAACGTAGTACAGTATAATAATAGCTATATGTTATGTAAGCATACTGCTGCTCAATAGGTTGTCAGTAATCAAGCATTTCTGTAGGTCAGGAGGTATTTGGATATTTGGAGCAAAACTGCCGTACTAGGTTAAATGTAAGAGTTGTTACTTATCCAGGGCTTAGTTCACCAGTGCTTTCGATGATTAATGCAACTGCAACAGCAGGACTATTTGTGCAGTGAATATTACTCAATATGAGTAAGGGCTACTGAACCAGACCCTAAAAAGACCTAATTAAAAGCTGTAGTTGGCTGAATACATATTATTCATAATGACATCTGCTTGCTGAATAGAAGTATCTCCAGGGCTGATGTTACGTGATCCCAGGGGCCGAACAAAAGCCTAGTGAAATCGGGTAGTTAATTGAGGTTTTGTAGGACTGGAGATCAAAGGATTTATTTTGAAGAGATATATATATCTAGATGTAGGGGTAGGTATGATGTTCTTGTTCCTCTTTGGTTTTTTATACATGTAGTTTATAAATCCAAAGCCAGGATTTCTCAGTCCAGTGTAGGGCCTTGCCAGCTTGGAAGTTAGCTTCCTTCTGAAGCCAGTATGAAATTTTCACATATTTTTCAAGGAATTTTACTGAATAAATGTAATTTTTTTCCAATATATTTCAGGGAGAGGCCTTGACTTTGCAAAAAAACATTTGTAATGATTCTGGGAAAAGTGTAAATATCAAATCCCAAATGTATTCAGATTTCAAAGAGTAAAAAATCTTTTTAACCAGTAACTGATTTTTAAAAGCATATTTTTAAACAAGAAAATCAGTTTCTATTTTTCCCCTCAGAAGCCGAAGATTTCAGTGAAGATCAGAAGTGCATTTGAGTGTTTCATGTTGTGATTTTGTATGTGATTTTTTGTGGAAAAAAAATTCTCTTCTGTGATTTGGAATTAATAACAGCTTGTGACAGATAAGTTACTGTATTTCTTGTCCCATCTTCATAATAGTTCTGGTTAAATAAGTTGTCCAAAACAATTGTAAATCATCATAATAATAATAATAATAATAAAAAAATTAGCTTAACCCATTTGTTGTGTTTCTGTTCTACTGTGCTGAGGAAGAAAGCAGTCTGGTACAAAATTTGGGATATTAAAGATGTTTATTGGAAATATCTGGATGGTGTTTAATTAGATTTGTGGACAAGCTTCAGTCTCACATCTCCAACTTTTTATAAAGTTTGGGTTCATAACTGAGTGTAGCAGTTTGAGCATTTATATGTCAATCAGAGTCCCTGGATCTGCATGTTGGGAAAACCAGGATCTAAAACATTATCTTTTATTTTCGCTTTCTTGTTCTCTCGGCAGTTTAACAATGTCAGAACAAAACAGAGCAAAACTGCAAGATGCAAATAGCCTATGAAATGCCATTTGTTTCTGCATGTTTGACTTGTTCTTAGCTGTCCTAGAAAACATGAGATTAATGAGACATAAATAAGAGATCAGTGCCATTCTGAGGAAGTGAATTCACTGGGAGTGTGAAGTTAAATTATATGTTTGTTCCTTGTAAGGTGAGTCTTGTTAGAAGCTGTGGGACTGTACCTTGTTGGTGTCATTCTGGGTGTTGCTAAGCAACATGAAGTGCTTTGAATGGAGATACAGAAGATCGTGGAGGAATAAAAAAACGAGACCTAGAAAAAGCATGAAAGGGAGTAAATGTGCCAGTACATCCTGCAAAGAAGCTGCGAAGTATCAGCTGGGAAAAAGACAGTGTATAAGATCATGGAGAAAGAAAATGACACTAAGTGAATTAGAAACTTGATTACGTACTTCATATTCAATCTTTCCATATTCAAACTTTTCAGTTCTTTGCTTGAACAACTGATAGCAGTTTTGGCCCCAAGTGGGACAACTAGTGGCAAAAGAGAATAACGGCCTGGAAATAAATGTGAGGCTTAAGAAAAATTAGGAAATGACACCACCATACCATTAATAAAACTCTATGTGTTGCTGGCAGCTAAACAACGAAATGGCAGGGCACTTTCACGCATATGTTATCTACTCTACCCCAGGTCATGGCAGCAAGCCTGACAGAGTTCAAGAAGTGTTTGGGCAATGCTCTCAGACACATGGTGTGTTTTTTGGGGTTGTCCTGTGCAGGGCCAGGAGCTGGACTCAGAGGTCCTCACGGGTCCCTTCTGCCTCAGGATGTTCTGTGACTCTGTGGTTCTGATTCTACTCTAATTTTGCTTCATATGTTCTCTGAGGTTGTAAGGAAAACATGCTAAAATATCACTTTTTTGGAATGGGTATGGTTCTTCCATCACATCTTGCATTGATCCATACCAAAAATACGTTTCTCGTTGTCCAACGCAAGAATGTTCATCGTAACTGTATTAAAGCTTTCCACCTGAAGCAATGCTGGTGTGACTGCATGTCCCAGGCTGGGTCAGGTCACTGCTGTAGACAAGACTACGTGCTGGAATGCTGTGGATGGCATTCTGCTCTACATTGCCAATACTTCCTCACTCAAACACTTTAATGACTACCTACATAATCTTCCCTTTTTTTGTGCCTATCTTCATTGTTTCCGAAGTTTCACTCCATTTGTCTTTGTCATTGAAAATTAATCATTCTCAAGATTTGTTCTTTCTCACTTGGTATGTCCGTCTTCCCTTCTCTCTTCCCATAGCATGTATTTATCTTGACATTTTCTGCCTTCAGATTTCCCACCTGTCTTTCCCACAAGTGTCTTTTATTATCAAGCCCTAAAAAAAGTACTTCAGGAAACTGTGCTGTCAGTTTCTTCTGCTTTTCCACTCTGCATCCCACCCATTCAGACTGTACCTCTCATGCCTTTGGTCTGTGACACTTCTAGGACAAAGATGAACAGGAAACCTTGTGTTGAGGGTGAAACCCAAGTGAAAAGTTGTCTCTCCCACCAGTTCTATTGTCACAGGACTTCTTCCCCACATCTGCCCCAGACACTGAGCAAGGGCCCTCAGTTATTTTGTCTTCTGGTAAATGAAAAGCAGAGCAATTTGAAGAGTTCCTTCCTCCTTAATTTCTAAAAGTCCTGTCTCTGAATCACCCTCTACTCATGCACCTGCCCAAAACCCTCTCTCGTGTATTATGGGAACCCTCACATGTAATTTTTCCCACATATCCTCAACTGAAATGTTAGAATGTGTCTCATCCTGCCTTGTGCTCTAACCAAAGGTAGGTGTCTCACAGCCAGAGCAGAAATGATCTCACTTAGGAGTGGATCAGCATCTAAAGTTACACTTGGCTCAGGTATGCAACCACAGGGCCAAAACCCATTACTTTTCAATTAAATCTCAGATTCCACAGAGAGTCAACATGGTTGCCCTGGATGATGGCACATGGGAAAGTTGTATGAGCAGTGGATCTGGCAGATTTTTCAAGTGTTGGTCTAGTAGCCTTCTGGCTTTACTAGTTAACAGCTGAGTGACCAGGCTAACTCACCACAGCCTTCCTTTTGTAAGATGATAAATGCGTACAGCTCAGACTGGGGCTTGTGAAGTTCAGGCCTTATGAAAACTTGTCTGTGTCCCTCTAGATGGGGACAAAATAATATTTATACTTTTCATACTGGTAGTGAAAGGATTAATGAGGTAAATCCCATACGGCATTTTGAATGTGTGAAGCACAATAAAAATGCAAAGCATGAACATGATTTTATTCCTTCTGTGTTTGTTTTTGCACTGAAGGGCATGTATAGAGCCTTGTGTTGCTCAATTAAGGTATTCTGCACAATTTATCCAGGCAATAGCTGTACTTTGGAAATGTTTTTCCCATTGATAGGTGCTGCTGAGAGCAGACATATTAAAACAAATCATTACTAAGTGATGAATATTACTGGAAGAGATTGTAATTAATCCAAAAGAATTTGAAAGAATTCCCCAAAGTGTAAGAAATATTTTTTAGGAGGTGAAGATATGAAAGATTTGGTATGGAGGTAGCTGGTGGAGATTTAATCATGGGGCTATTTCATTTCTTTTCTTGCACTTTGTGTTTCATCACATTTTCTCTGGAGAATATGAGATGTGCCTAATTATGCCAGAAATGTAGTTGCTCCTAAATGGAAACTGGAAAGTACTTTCTTCAGGCAATACTTAGTATGAATTCTTGAGATTTTTTTCATTTCCTCCAGGACATGTAAAGCATTTAATGATGCAGGGTCACATCATTTTCTTAACACAGAGAAACCCACTTTTGGGGCATGATGTTTATATGCAACACCTCATCTAGTCCCTAAGACGAGCATTTCCCATGGCACCTCAATTCCCACTATCTATTTGTAGGATCACTTAGGGGCTGAGAATGTGAAGACTGATGTCTTATCCCTCTGTACTCTACCCCAGCCACACATGTGCTTTCCTTCTTTCCTGGACACACAGTTATGGTGGCTATTACTGTGAATAAATTTACTGCAAGCCCATGCAAGCAGCAGTTTCTCACAAAAACTGCTATAGCTGTACATGTATGTAATGTAGCTGTTCATGGAGAAGACCACTGTCAGCAGACCTCTCATTCCTCTTGCTCATTTGGTTGCATTCCATGCCTGTGGAGTGCTCCTCAGCTCCATGGCTGTGGACCCTCCTTATAGGTCCATGTGGGGCAGCTAAGGAAAACCATATCCTCCATTTTGGAAATGAAATGAGGCTTGGTCTAAAAGTCATTTTGAGCAGAAAAGATCTTTAGCTGAGCTTTCCAGGAGTGTCTGTGCATTATATGAGCCATGTACTGAAGTCTTTATCCCATACTCAGAGTTTTCCAGGCTTTTTTGGCTTGCTTTATTTTTTTTTTCAGAGTTTGACTTTTTTTATTTTTTTCAGAATTGACTGGTTATTTTTTTTAGAATTTATGGATGCTACCTGGGAATACTTCTTTGCCCTGCATATAAAATGTAATTTCCTAGGCTTTGCTCTAGCTATCCTTATGTTAGAGTGGATTGCCTATGACAAAACCCATCCTCCAAAATGTCACTTACTTATCTCCATTTCCGAAACAGAGACTCATATCCTCTCCCCATGAGATCCCCATTGTTAAAGGCATCAACCCATGCTGGTTTAAGACAGAAGAATACAACTCTTATTTTTTTCCTACAGCTGGAATTTTTCATGCCTGTGACAATTCTGAGTTCCCTGAATTCATCCAGTGAGATTGATAATGGTGATGCCCAATGCTAACTGAAGTGCCGTGGGTGGAATGGGTCAGAGAGATTTACTCTCCTCCCACACACGAAGTGCAGAAAGAAAACAACAGTAGCTAATCTGTTTTCCTACATGTGCAGAGCACAGTGAAGCAGAAATCAGAGACTTTACCTGTGTAAGAAAAACAACCCCCCTGAAGGACAGATGCTGAATGATCCAGTTCTTCAAAAACAAGACAGGAGCCTTTTCCTGTGCATGTAACTCCTGCCAATTGCCATGAGAACAGCCCCCCCTTAACTGCATGATTAGAAAGTCTTTTAGCATAGTGACAGGGATAGGATCATTTTTTGAACATTTCCCAATTAATTTCATCAAATTGCCTGTGATTCATCTGATAACTGCACTATCTTTAATATCTTTGTGTCAATCAAGTGGTCTCTATTGCTATGTTTCTTTTGTTAAATATAAAAAGATAATGCGAAATCTATGAGGATTAATAGTGTTAATGACATTTCTGACAAAAAAACCTGCTTAAAATCACAGTTAAATCCTTCTAACAATGATATTCAGAGAGCTCATAAGATGGAAAACACCAAAGTTAATACATTTCTGTAATATGTTTAAAATACCAGAATCCTCAGTGTTGAGGACTACAGATAGACTGGAGCAACAGAAAGCATTCACAGCAAGTTCCCAAGCATGTGTTATCTGCTATTGCCTGGCAAATAATCATTGTGCTTAGCTGCTTCCTAATATCTTCCAATCCCACACTCACAGTAAAACCAGTTACTCATGACAATGCACATAAAATATTTTCAAACTACTACTCTGAGTTCTTCAATGATAAAAGCATATTTCATCTACCCTATAAGACTGTCTTGAATATTAGGATTTAAAAGGTACAAAATGTTCTTTCACTTTGATCGTCTTAATTTTCTTGCCTTTATTTCCTACAGCTGCTGTACTGACTAGTTTTACTCAGTATGTTTATAGTTGTGGTTATTCAGGAAGCAGTGGAATATGTGAGCAATTCAGCAAAAACTTGCTACAAGCAATACTAGGCTTGGAGTTAGCACAGAAACAGTGAGCTGGATGTTTCTTTACGCTGCCTGTTGTAAAGAGTGGAGTGTGACTTCAGAGAAAAAAGAAATCAATGTTTGCTGCAATGCTTTTCAGAAATTCATCTTTATTTGTCAGTTCAAAGCACTGAGCAGTCAGTCTGGGTAAAGCATAAGGAAAGGAGGATGTATCAGCTCCTCTGTTTGGAATTTGAGGGGTTTAACTTTCCACATTACCATAGGTTTTTGTGTTATTTCAGACAACGGAAATGTAGGGGTTTGAGTTACTTCAGAGAAAGTATAGAATATATATATATGTGTGTATATATATATATATATATATGCTGAAAAAATAGATCCCATGAGAACATTACCGATGGAAAGTACCACACAGCAGCCCATGCCTTGTACTGACTCACCCCATGTGTTGCAGTATGTGCCAGTTAACCACACCGAAATGACACATCTGAGCCTTCTCCTGGGTGAGCAGCAGGGTGAAACTTCTGAGAGAGGGCAGGCCGAGGGCTGAGGGCAGCAGACACCATCGCCGCTGCAGGGTCATCCCAGTGCCACCTCAGAGGCACAATCCTGCATGTGTCCATGAGCTGTGGGCATGCAGAGCAGATAGCTGGGACAGGTCTGAGGAGGTGGTTTCCTGGTGTGGCTGCCTGGTGACAGCTGCCACGTCACGCTACCATGGCTGTTGGTGTGAGCACTGCTTCAGAGCAAGCAGCACAATCACCATGTGTTTAGGCTGGTCTAAAGAGGCACTTAGAGCTGCTCTGACTGACTCTAGTTTCCATGGAATCACAGAATTGTTTAGGTTCGAAAAGACCCTTAGATCCTCAAGTCCAACCATTAACCTTGCACCCTCCATGTTCATTGCTAAACCATAGCAGTAAGTGCCACATCTACAAGTCTTTTAAATACCTCCAGGAGCAGTGACTCAAGCACTTCCCTGGGCAGCCCATTCCAATGCCTAACAGTCCTTTCTGGGAAGAAATTTTAACTAACATTCAATCTAAACCTTCCCTGGTTGAGGCCATTTCCTCTTGTCCTGTTGCTTGTTACTTGGGAGAAGATGCAGGCTCCTACCTGTCTACAACCTCCTTTCAGGCAGTTGTAGAGAGTCACAAGTTTTCCCCTGAGCCTCCTTTTCTCCAGGCTAAACCACCCCAGTTCCTGCAGCTGCCTCCCATAACACTTATGCTCCAGACACTTTCCCAGCTTCTTTGCTCTTCCCTGGACTCAGTCCAGCAGCTCAATGTCTTTCTTGTAGGGAGGGGACCAAAACTAGACACAGGATTCAAGGCGTGGCCTCACCAGTGCTGAGAACAGGGAGGTGATCACTGTCTTAGTCCTGCCATGATCAGTCATGCTGTTATGTTTTCACTTTGTTAGTTACTCGTGGGAGCCAGAATTTTTAAAAAGCGTTTCAATTGAGCAAGATTTTCTGTGGTTGTTTGCACCTTAAGGTGCTGTGCAAGTGGAATCCAAATGCCATGGCTGAAAGACATTTGTGTTTACATTGCCTGTTCCAGACTCCAGGTTTCTTGCATTCTCAAGGTTTCACACTTCTTTTCCTAAGTTGTTTTTCCCCATTGGTGGTTTGTCTGCTACATCCCAGTGTGACTTTGATGGTTTCCTGTTTTCCTTGACGTACGTATCAGAATATTCCATGCATAATATTTTTGGGTAAAAGTATATTCTTGTAATGTATTTCATTGGACATCCTGAATTTTCTTTTCTCTGAGGGCCTTTTTGAAGATGATGGCAACCAACTACTACAGTTGTTCTTACAGAAGAATCCATTCCTGTCTCTAAGTTTGTTAGGCGAGCATTGCTTGTGCCCAAAGGTCTGAGTGATTAGAGGTAACATGACTGGTATTTTAATTCAGGAGTACATCTGGTTATACTCTCTGTGCACAGATATTTATGCCTCATGTCATTAATAACCAGTAATAGTGTCTAATAAGGTTACGTTTATGTGTACATTATACTGAGAATGGCATTTTAAAAGCAACCTATGCCTTGTCTTAAAGGTCACAGTTGTAATCAGATTACCTTCTGCATATTGAGAAATGGAAAAAAATTAATGTATGAGATGGATAGAAAAAGCATGTGTTTGAATAATAATTGGAGACAGCATTAATGAAAGCTGGGCCTCTGTGAGGAAATACCCAGTATACGAATGGTAACATGATTCACACACAGTTGACCTGTGAGAGGATGTAGGCAGTGTATGACTTTACCACAGGCTTTCCAAGTGCTAGCATGACTACACCTCTCTGTAAACTTCAGCAAGCCCATTCTGATGTGCTGCACATACAAGTCAATACCAAAGCTGTGTCCCAGCAGAAAACCCAGCCTGTGGCATCATGATGGAACCCCACAGGAACCCCACAGAATTTTCAGCTGCACGCTTCCAGCTTACCACAGTGCAGCTTAAGAGGTGCACTGCCATTGCTGCACTGTTCTGAAGGAGGTGTCTGACTACCCCACTTCTCCTCTTGCTCCAAAATGTCAGGGCTATTCTGAGCCAACCTATGGATCCCAGGCATTCGAGCTGCAGTTGGTCATCGGCCCCTAGATTGTCCTTGGGGGGCTGCTGGGATGCCTTGACTCGGCTTAGCCCAGCTCTTGGCTGCTGTTATGCTCCAGATTCTTGCTGCTGGTCATTGTTTTAGTCTCCTGCTTTTAAACTCTGCGTGCTGCTTCTGCCTCTGAACACCCCAGCTTTGACCTGCTTCTCTGTTCTCAGCCACTTCACCTGATCTTGCTTGATCCCTGACTGCATCCTCCACTATCTCCTCTGGCCATCCCATTCCTCTGACCTGACTCTTGGGATATGAGTTTTTCAGATGGGAGGCTTGGAAAATGGAAGGACTTGCTCCTTTAGAGCAGATAGCTGCTCTCTTCTCTACCTCATCATGAGTCATGATTAATTTTGAATGTAAATAATTCACAAAGTTAAAAGGAGCAAACAAGACATTTAGGTAGCCACTGCAACTAAAATGAGTGATTTTTCACTCAAGTACATCAGAGAAGAATGGGACTGTATATATCTTGTTTTCTCAAGGAAGACAGAGACTCACAAAAATAAAGATATTCACAAGGCACATCTTTGTTTGCTCTACAGAGATGGGTATTTGCTTTAACACCAGTGTGATTTATGATGTAATCACAGTCTAATGATGCCATCAAAGACTGGCCTGTGCAATGAGCAAGTGACTCATTGGCAAGTTAAATAGCAGAAAAGGAATGAAAATGTGCATTCACCAGTTGTCCCATTAATGCACAGTGGCATAAAGCACCATGAACACCTCAGTATATGCAGGCCCAACAGACTTACCCAAATCAGTTTTATTACCTCAGTACGTGTGTGCTTTAGCCTGCATACCAAATCCCTGTGCCAGCTTTCCTCCCGGGAGCAGAGCTATGTCCTGTCATGCTCTGCTGGCTGTTTCCCTCTCCACACAGTCCGGCTGCCCACGGCAGCACCCACATGTGGCTGGCTGGGTGCCATCCTCCCCACAGCCCCTGCGTACTTATCCATGATCATCCTGTTTCCAAGACAGCAACAACAGCTATGACAATAACTGTGTCCAGAAATTATCACCTGTTTGTCTTTAAAGACCTGCTTTTTAACTGTTTATAGTGAATTAGGAAAGGATGGATGTTGTGTATTACAGTGCTATTAGCCTAGTAGGAAAGATGTTAAAAATTGCCATAAGTCTTTCGTTGTGTAGTCCCTCAGCCTCTAGAACAATCGCCACCAAACATTTATTTCTTTAATGAAATGTCCTTTCTTCTCTGGTTGACTCTTTGTAACACAGCAAGAATTGAATCCTCTGTGTGATCAGTAAATAACAAGGAATTATTCCCTTGTAACCACTCTGCTTCTAATGCTGCAACCCCAGTGGTTTGTTTCTCCTGATTTGCACTAGAGAAGTTGAGGTCAGAACCTTTTTGTTCTCTAGCAAGTAAGAGCAAGCTCTTCCAAATGTAAAAAAAAGTGCCCCTGGCTGTCCCTAGCAGTTGGTAAAATGTCAGGGGACAAACTGTCCTGGCATCCTGGGGATGCCCGTGAAATCTAGAGAGGAGGAGGCTGGTGGGGCTCCTGCAGCCAGCTATCCCTTATCCTCCCACCGCAGCAGCTGGCTGACCAGGAAATCTCCATCTATAGGCTGGAGAAGGATCGGCGGCAGTATGAAATTACTCCTGGGTACAGGCAAACCAAGTGATTCCCCATGGCTGAGCTATAAATTAGTCTCTGCAGCCCGCCAGCATAACCTGCCTGCTGATAGCTTATAAATAAGTCAGCTACAGAGCAGGGTTAATATTTACCTACACGTCTCAGACAGGTGGCATTCTGAAGACGAAAAGTGTTACAGAAGTGCTGGAGTAAGTTATCATTAAGCCTCTACACTGGCATATTTACTCACCTCTAATAGCTTACAGAGGTGCAGAAATACAATTAAACTAGAAGAAATCTATAGTTTCTTGCCTCCTGATAACACCTCATCTTCTCATGTATTGATTTGATGCCTGTGCTGGAGGTGTAATGTATATTTTCCGTGTTTTACAAGTACCACTGTGCTGACCTGATTTCTGTGTACTGATTATGGCTGTTTCTTTGCTCCTTTGGGTGGTATTTATTTATTGTTTCTGATACAATATAGGGAAGCTTACCAGAGTCTCAAAGGCAGGGTGGCTTATCCATAGCTCAACATTCAGAGTGTTTCTGTAAGCAAAATGTGTAGTGGGATTAGACTTTCTGGCCAGTAAAAGTATCCTTTATTATACTTCATAAAGAGATCACTAAACCCAACCTTTAGCCCTTTTGAGTTCAGTGGTTTAGAACAGAGATGGGCAAAGCACAGTTATCTCCATTTGCTCTGGCTGGAGAGATTTTTTCCTTTCCACGTGATACAGCTGTTGCAATTTGCCTTTATGTCTTTAATGACAATAATAATGTACTAATGTACACCCTTTATTACTGCTTATCATTAGCCCTTATGAGTATTCCTGCATCTTTATTACAGGCATTATCAAATGAAAAGGAAAAAGGAGCGCGAGTGCGTGCGTGTGTGTGTGTGTGTGAGTTCACTGCAAGGAGGACAGTTGTGGTGCTGGCCTTTCCTGTGGGTAATACTGGAATAAAGAATTATGTAAAAAGAAAGAGGTGCATATCTGGAACAGAACTCAATATGTTGAAGAGAAGGTATTATTTTGAGAGTCATTTAATTTATTACCTTCTGACAACTTAAGCTGTAATTTTTCTTTGATTATATAGAACCTGGCCATCAGAAACTTGTTCTCCACATCTCAAAACCCACGATGCTGCACAGACATCTGTGCTGTGCCATCAGCTTAGAGTGTAAGAGAAAACCTGCCCTTCACCAAGGTAACGTTCCCTCTTTCTCTCTTCCCCTTGTCCTTCTGAAAGGATTCATAGGAAGCTGGTTCCAGGGCCAATTCCCAGCACATGACAAGAGGAAACAGGGACATTTATATTCTTCATAAACATATGGTCTTTCTAACATGGTCATTGGCACTCATAGGGAAGTGCCACAACTGCTAAGTATGATCCTGGTCATAGCACTAATTGGATGCAGCAGTTCAGCCTGCTCCAGGGTTTGCTCTTTGCCTCAGCAAATGAGGATAAGGGGGGTTAGCAGCCTCTGGCACCCCATCCCACATACGTCGTTCATTTGCAAACTTTAGTGTTTATGGCTGTGAGAGCAGGAGCCAGTTTGGAAGTGCTGGATGCAAGAAACAGGTTGCTTTGCTGTGGATGAAAAGCACGAGGTGTTGTGAAAGCACTATTTTAGATGTCTATTTTAGGATGAGATGATCAGTGCTCTGTAAGTGACTGACTCTTTCTTTTCACTGTTATGGATGAAACTGAGATGGAGTATTTACATGGTAGATGTCTATACATGCCTAGATGAATCCCACCCTTAAAGGCAAATTTTAATGCCACCAAGTGTAATTTAAACCCATTATTCCTTGTCCTTTTTACCACATCCTTTCCCCAAACAAACAGTCCCTTCCTGCTTATAGCTACACTCGAAGTATTCAACCTTTCTCTGTCACTGTTCAGTGCTCTCTTTGGCTAAAATCCCACATCTTTCCATTTCTCCTTGCAGGTTTTGTTTTCCAGACTTTCAAATTTGCATCATCAGGGATCTCTTGTGCAGGTTGTCCTTCCTGAGCCAGTCCGTCCTGGGGTGTTACAAGCTCTGTAGGCTTCCTGCAGAGCTGCACTACCTTGGTACAGCAGATGGTCCTGCCACTTTATCTACCTCACAGGCACTGCTTGGAACACCCGAGCAAACCCCTTAACCTTTGGTGCTTCAGGCTTGCCCCCTCTCTCTCTACATGCTATTTAATATAATTTTATGAAGAATGGAAAAAGAATAGAGTATAACAGGAATTATATCCTATGAAGAATAAATTGCCTCCTGTAAGCTCTGGATGGAATTCAGAAGCATGCTCTGTGGAGATACGTCTTTTGGAAGTGAGAGGAGATTCATCACCAAACACGTAAAGATGCAGAATATTCTGTTTTCTCATCATCTAACTTTTGTTAGATGAACCCCATCTTGAAAGTCCAGATCATATCTGTTCTGTTCTAAAATAGCCTACAGCAAAGCACTAGAAGAAAATAATTGATTTGGCAGGTCCATTTTCATGCCATACTCAATTCCAGCATTTCCTGAAGGGTCTTCAACTAATAATATCTTAAATTTATACTGAATACTTAAAAGGGAAGGAGCTGGGAACAATGGATGTCCTATTTGTGTGAAGTCCCACAAACATCTAATTACTGGACTGTGGGTTTTCAGAGACCTATTGTTTGATCCATGAAGACACTGAGAAGTCATTCCTTCCTCTAAAACTTCACTGCTAGAGACAGGAGCCTTGCTTGAACGTCGGAAACAGCACATATAACACCTTTGTTAAACTAGTTTCCATGGTAACAATTTCATGTCACTGAACATCATTAAAGACAATAAGAAATATGAACTATTCAGTTTGCTTGTGTTTAGAGTTCTATCGACGTCCGTTTCTGAATATCTGTTCTCCTGGAAGAAAAGACTCAGGGCAAAACAACGGATGCTGGAGGTGTAGTTTCTTTGCTGTCACATTATTATCAAGCCTTTCCTTTGATATTTCAGCTTGGGATTTCAGAAAAAACTCTGTAAATATGAGTAGGCATGGAAACGTGGCACAGATATTTCTGTCTCTAACACAAAAATAAAGCAACTAAAGATGACTGCAGTTAAGTGGCTTGTCCAGAGGGGAGTAAAGGCAAAGCATGAGGAGGCTGAGCAAGAAACTACATGCTGTGATGACTTGCCTCCCCCGTTTAGCCTCCTTGCCAGAACATGATGGTTCCACTTCATGTTAAAGCTGGATAAGCACTGTCAGGCTCCTTTGCCACCTGCCCCTCTGGCACAACTTTAAAAATGAAAACCCTGGCAAATCTCGACATATGTGAGCAGCTTAACTCTTCTTACAAGAAGCTCTAGCAATAAAATGGAGTGAGATGCACTAGTAGGAAAATTCAGCAGTTGTCTGTAATTTTCTCCGTGCACTGGGTGGGGTTTTTTAGCTTACATGATTAACATTTGTTTTCTTACCCAACAACTTTTTGTGTACTACACTCTTCTCTCATGGGCAGCATTTGTCACTCCTTCTGCTAGGGCAAGATTGCAGCCCCAGCAATAGGAACAAACTATGTTTTGGCTCTGGCTCTAAAATCACACTGGCTTCTACATGAGGCTGTTCCAGCAGCCTGAAGGTCTCCTGTGGCACATCACCTGTAGGGACTTGCACAGCATGGGGAAAACAACCTTAAAAACTAGTGCTGAGGAAAGCAGTCAGTAAGAAGGATTTGTGAATGCCTTCTCTACCTGACAGCCATAGCAAGCTGAGAAGGGTCTTTCAAAGTGGGAGGACAACTGGGGAAAAAAAGTCTGTACATTTTTTGTGTCAGAACCACTCCCACAGATTCAAATATTTCACATTTTTATATTTGCAGGTTTGATATTTGTAGATATGATGCTGGCAACCCATGTTGCTCCAGTGTGTTAGATTGGGGTGTGAACTATGTCCAGAAGGTGCAGAGTGTAGACTTCAGAAGACAAATGGTTCACCAGCTGAGATATGTGTTCAGGATGCTGCCATCCTATGGCAAATAGCTAATTGGCTGCTATCACCAGCAGGATGCCTGAACAGAAATCAAAGGAAGGATAAGTGTTTCATTTTTCCCTGGTGGAAAGCTGTTTGGGGGAGGAGGAAGTAATGCACTGTGTTACTACAGGATTATAATGCAATAAAGAAATATCCCTTTTGGATGGACCCTAAAATCAAGCATTGTTTTCCACACCAAAATAAAAGGCTGGGAAACTGTGTTTCAGGTTAAATGAAAAAAATTATAAAGCATTTCACAGAGGCCTTCTGCAGCTTCTGCTGCAGCCTGAGCAGCAGGAGGTGGAACACAGCTGCGAGGAAGCAAGAAGAAAGGTGACATTCCCATTTCTTTAAAAAGTTCCAAAATTATTCATATTCAGGTACAGTACCATGCTTTTTCTTCTGGATACTGAAGACTGACAGAGTCATGATAATTCTTCTCCCTTCCCAGAGGAGCCTAGCGTTTTGGGGCATACACCCTAGTGGTGGGAGGAGGAAGTTGGACTCCCTCATCTCTGAGTGGAATGCTGTGTCTCCAAAATTCACTTCCTTAAATATACACGAAAATACTTGACATTACACTAAGTCAGCAACTCCCTAACCTGGTGGTGACAGCCTCGGTGGGTGAAGGGCGAGTGGGTTCCAACTCATGGAGCAGTAAGATGTGGATTTTCCCACAGCACCGCCAAATCTAGTGAAGGATTTGACATTACCAAGTGTTTTCCTCTGTTTCCTTTAGCTTTACAATGCTGCAGCAGAATGAAACACCAACATCTCAAAACAAAATGATCTGACATTTTCAAAGCATTTTTTTTCTGCCTGAATTATTCAAAACATTGAACATGAAACTTCAATAAGCATAGAGACTCCTAAACTGTCTCTCACTGACAAAAAAAATTATTTGCTACAAAAATCAATTTAGGTACCCACTAGGATTGATGAGGCATGAAAAGTTCCTTACATTAGTATTCTGATTTGTAATTTTTCAGGAAAAAAACCCTAAAAATAATTTAGCATTGCAACTTAATTTTTAAAAATAACATTCTTCCTGCTGGAATGAAAGGAAATCCAGAGACTTTGAAATGAGGGAAACCTCAACCACAACCCCACTTCCAGCTTTTTCAGCTAAGCCCTGAGTATTTTTCCAGTTCCAGGGCAAGCAGTTCCCCAGGTTACTGAACTGTTTTGGTCAGTCCAGGACTCCTTCCCTGGCTGTGTCTGCCTTATGGAGCTGAGCAGAGCTGCTTCCAGCAGGGATCTGGGGAGTCCCAGATTTAAAACAAACTCCTTTACAAGCTGCAATGCTGCTTGCTCAGAAAGCGGTTGGCTGAACTGACAGAAACCCAGGATGAAATAACTTGCACAAAACTTTGGATTTCAATTATCAAAACGTTTTTCATCTGACTTTTTTTCCAATGACCTTTTAAAATGAATTCAGCCTTCTTGGCACATTTATTATCAGTGAGAAAAACAGCCTTTACCTTTGAGCCTACCCATGATATTTTCCTTCCCTTTTTTCACTTTCTCTGCTTCACTCTCTCTTTTAAACCTTAGCAACCCTCCTATCTTTTTCCTCCTCTTGCAGCAAAGCCCAAATCTGAGCAAAAATATGCCTCATTCTGTTGGTGCAACCTGGGACCTTATCATTTACATGGGCATGAACTATGGTGTCATCTGACACTGGCACTCATTTCAGATGAAAAAGTGATGCAAAGGAGGAGGGGGTGGGCATTGCTGTTTCAAATGATGTACATCGCATCAGATGCCTTTTCTTTCTTTTCAAAAACTCAGTGTCCTTTCTCAGACCTAAAAAAGTTTTGTCTAAACCTCCTTTCTACTTTGAGGAAATTAAAAGCTGTGACTAAGGCTTGTCTCTATCAACAACTCAAATCATTCTTTAATGAAGAGAACCAAAATCTTGTCTCTTTGTTTTCACACAGACTTCAGTTCAAAGGAACTTGCTTGAGGATAGCATTTAATTGACCTCAGTGATGGAGCACTTGGAGGATGCCTCTTGCCTAGCAACAACCGCCAGGTAGGAAAGCTTTAATAACTGCTGGGATTTAAACACCAGGGAATGCTGTTGCACAGCTGTGATGGTTTCTGAGCAGCCCAAAAGTGAGCCAGGATGACTCCCTTAGAACAACCTTAGACCAGGGAGGCTGGCTCATAGGTTCTGAGCCGAGCATCAGGAGGTTGCACCTGGATCTTCAGGCATGCCAAACCCTGCTCTGTCCTGCAAGCTGCAAGGGTTCACACAAGCACAAAGCAGTCCTCCTTCACCCGTGAGCCCCTGCTGGGGCTCCCAGGCTCTCTGAGCCATGTAGGTCAGGTGTGGTGGCTTTCAGCTTTGCACATACAGCTTGGAGGTCAGGCTGGCTACTCGATGCAAATGGCTTGCAGAGAATTATGTGGAAACTTGAAATTTCAGGTGGTAACCAGAACTGTACCTTTTCGGTAAATAAGCAACTGTTACCTGGCCAGAGTTCATTTTATGCAATAAAGCGTCTTAAGTGACTGACCAACCAAAGGAAAAAACACAGAAAAAAGGAGTTAGCACTCAAGTTTAACCAAATTATTTTGACAAAACCTTTTTTCTGCATCTTCAGGTCCTAGGAAAAGAGAGAATTTCCAAAGCCAGCAAACAGACAGGGTTTTCCTCCTACTAAGCACATGTTGGTGTTCAAGTCTTTTATCTTTTACATGTAGGACACTTTGGGAAATGAGTCTGACAAAGAGAATTTAAGAGAACAATCAATATTTCCATTATCCTCATTCCAGCACAGTTTTTTGAGGGGGATATGCAAAGGTTTGTGATGAAAAAAAATCTTTGTGTACTAATAATGAAGCATTTCCTACATTTGTCTCACTGCTTTCAGAAGGGCCCTTCTGCTAATATTCAGCAGTCTTTTATTACCCGTTTTTTGACTGCTAGAGAATTTTATATTATATATCTATATATATATGTGTGCTTGTGTTTATATGTGTATATAGCTCATACACCATTCTGATGGACTTTGCAGTCTAATCCCCTTTCCACACTTTCTGCCCCCAGATCCATTGCTTTTCTTGGCATAAATCCTCATACCAGCCATGATACCTAACACCATAACTAGAGACAAGAGAAAAACCTGATAGTCACTGTTGTACTCCTGGTCCTTCGCTCTTTTCCTCCTTCTCCTGTGCATAGCATCTGCAACCACACATGGGGATGCCACATGAGAGGCGAATACAGTCAAGCCATGCTAGCTGCTGCTGAGAGAGAGAAGGGCAGGCAGATCTACAGCCACAAGGGTTGAAATGATCTCTTGGGATGGGCTAAATTGGGTAAAAGTGGATTGTTTGGACAAAGAGAAATAAAACCAGAGAGTTTCCCCCCAAGTGCTTAAGTATCACCTTCGGACCACATCATATCTGGTGTCTGCACTCGTTTGGTCAATGTCCTCTGATGGAGCTGTGCTTTGGTGTTGGTAACAAAGGGAGAAGGCAGAGACAGCTGTGCACATCTTACTCTCCAGAGTACAGGAAAAGTTTCCCACCTTATGCTTTTCTTTCCTATGCTTTTGTCCAAGAGTGTATCTCTATGGGCATTTGTATCCTTACGTGACTGAGCTCAGGGTATGCTCCAAGAGTCAGCTACAGGATGGAAGATGGAGAGCTGAAATCAGCACAGAACTAAGTCCAGTGCAGAAGCCCCATCCTGCAAGGGGCTATAGCTTCTGCAAGTCCAACACTGGGTGTAATATTCCAGTCTGTCTCAGAGCACTACCAGGACAAAAAACCCCGTGTTGTCTTATCACTGTTTCTTTAGTCTAAACCTCTTGTAGAAACACGGTTTTCAGACACATCTGGGTAACATCTGGAGTAGCTGGCCATGAGATTTCAGGGGACATTATATTTTCCTGAAAGTATGCTCCTTTGGGCTTTATTCTGAGGCAAAACTGAGGAGTGGACTTTGTTCTCTTCTGACTGAGAGGGTGTTTGCAGCAACATTATGGGCAGCAGTTGAATTAGTCTCCATTTATGTAATCTGAGAGTTGAATCTGGCCTGCAGTCGAGCCAGTAAGTCTCACGGGATCTTATGTACACTGTTTTGAAAACCTATTTTTTAAGGAAAACAAAGGCAGTTCCTTTAATTTGAAGTTCATGTTTGCAGTAATCCAGCTATACAAAACCAAATGCCCCCCAAGTCAAACTCCGTTAGGCAGCAAACAAGAATTCTTTTCCCAGTGCCTTGCTGCTCTGCAAGAAGGACCAGCCCTGTTTTCTTCAGGAGAGAGCACAGAGAGCTCCAGTGTATGTATACCTCACCAAGAAGGGATGGCTGAAAGGAAGGCTGGGCTTGAGCTTGAGCAGATCCAAACCCTGCTCTCATGCAGGCTGCCTGGTTGAACTTGAGCATCTCTTTACTTCTCTTCCCATTTGTCAGATGGGATTGTTGCTCTGCTCAGGCACTACAGGGATGGGGGCCAGGCAAGAGCCTCTAGGAAGATGAAGGCTTTCTGATCTTGCAGCTCCTGACATCTCTGCTGGTACCAAAAAGGCCACTGGTGTAGGTGGCTTTATGATGTGGAAACTGCATCGACACCTGGAACAAACCAAGACCACTGCCTTCTTTGTCTTAATGAAAGCAGCTGAACAAAGAGTAAAGTCTTTTTATTTCCAACAGTTTGGATCTGTGGATAGGAATCCTGTTTCTCTGGGGGGTTATCATTTCCCATTAGTGTTCATGCTGCTCCCCAATAATACCTTCCCTTGGCTTTTGCTCATCTCCTTTCTTTCCCTTCCCCCTCAATTCCCTATTTCTATTTCACTGTTCCTGCTTTTATTTTCTTCCATCCGTCAGTTCTCAGATTTTTTTCAAAGCCAGGCTAACAGTTAAATCACAGCTTTCTTTCACAAACTGTGACTCCTGATCTGTGCTTATATTTTAACCCAAATTTCCCATTTTCCATCTCACCTCAGTGGCTGAAATAAGCAGAATGCCTGAACACACCGAGGAGCACATGTCTATTGCGTAAGGCAATGAGATTAAGAAAAATCCATAGCCCTGAGACTCAAAGGGGTACTGGGAGCTGGTGCCACTCCTTTTCCCCAGTTTTGCAAGTACCAAACTGCTCTTTTGTAATCCAGCAACTGGGTTTACACTGATGTGACAGTGTCTATATTCACACTGTAATCAACATCCAACTCCCGGCTGTATTTTAAATTGGATTAGGGTGTGAGTTTCCTTCTCATTTTACAATCAACATGAGCAAATGCTTTGTTTATCAAAGCAATCTGAGTGATGCATAATGGAAAGCATTAGATCTATCTGGAACAATTATGACCCTGGAGTAGGTGTGTTACAATAACGGGAAATGTATTCTGCTAAAAGCTTCCTTCAGGATCATTATCTAGAGACCTGCTAACCCTGCAACTGTCCCCGCAGCCCCAGCACCTTCTTCAAAAACAACATAAAGACCATAGCTGCCTGCTTCTGAGCATGAACAGCCCAGCTTGCTGGTGCTCAGATGGGTGCAGCTCCCCATGCGGATGCAATGCTTTCCTCCCCAGATGATGAGAAAATGTAGACTGAATGCTTTGAACGGAGGTTTCCCTGCTAGTGCGAATCCTTCTCGTTTAAAGACATTGAGGGAAAGA
>NW_008238330.1:8835889-8850940 GCF_000691975.1 Corvus brachyrhynchos
AAGAGTGCCTCTGTGTCTGATAGTCTCCTTCATTTCTTTTTAACTAAACAGGGGAGTTTTATATACAAATCAAATGTATGTTTCCATTTCCAAAGAGTGAGAGCCTGATGTATATGTATCAATCAATGGTATCCATTTGTACAAAGTAGGATATTTACCGTCATATTTTTATAAAAATTGTTTTTAAAAAGTTGCTTGCTTTCTTCTCAAGGTTATTTACTCATTTGATACATGGACAAGAAATATCTCTGGTATTTTGTGTGACTTTTTCCTGAGCTCAACAAATGATTCCCCTATAATGACTTTTATAATGTTGATAACATTTTTTATTCATCAGACTAATCTTGATATTTATAAAATAATTCCTGTCAACACACTTTATCCTCAAGCTTCTTCACTAACTTGTTGCTATGGCTGTTGTCATATGTATGGTAAAGCAGACCCATTCAGCTTAGGAGGGGACAGGGCTTGGAAGGAGGAGGGGAGGGACTGAGCCCTGGCTTTGTCTCCAGCTGGTTGGAGACACTGCTGTGGGATCAGCCCCTCTAGGTTACCATGGAGGTCACTCCTGGACTGTCTTGGCTCCAAGTGGACCTTTGAATTGCTATCACAGAAACCTCCTTTAGTTTATCTACTTATAGCATCATTAAGCCTCTCTGAACAGAGCTTTGGCACTCACAACTACAAATGCAAACATAATGATGAGCCAAAATATGAAAAAAATGGACAAATAGCAGCAGGACACTCAGACCTGCAACAGAGATGATGCCTTGCAAGGCTGTCCTGCTGATCTCCAATGATTAATCCCAGGAGGGACCTCAGTTAAATTGGATACCCTTGGAAAGGCAGTGCATGGTAAATAGCAGTTGGAGGGGAAAGGAGGGGAAGGAGGAGGGGAGGAGGGGAAATGCTTTATCAAGCGGATATTTGAGTGTGTTAGCAATTGAAGGGAAAACAAAGGCAGGGCAGGTGAGTAATATCTGTGGAAAAGCAAAAATCTGCAGAGAATGAAAGATAGGAAGGAAGCCAGGAGAGAGCTCTGTGCCAGCGGGGAAGGAGAAACTGGAATCCGTGTGAGAGCTCAGCACCCTGCAGCCCTTGCTTCAAATCCTGGCTTGAACATGAAGTGCTTGTGCCACTGAGCTGGGGTGGATTTGGGCAGTGCATTGCACTAACCATGGCAACCCACCAACTGGAGCTGTAAGCATCACTCTCTACATGTCTGCCTGCACCTCCTGGTGTACTGCTCCTCTGGTAGAACCTATTCCAGCCTGTCCTCAAGCCTACTAATGCAAGTCAATGAAATTAAAACAATTCTGTAGCTGGCCTGGCTCTCTGACAGTAACAAAGCCTCCCACCACATCAGTAATCCCCAAGGTTCACAAAGGCAGGTATATGGCATTTCTGTGGAAGGATTGTGCAGAGATACTCCTCTGGAACAGAGGTTTTCAGTGTGCAGAGGGAAGACTTTTCCCAAGCACAGTACTTGTAGATTTCACACCAAAATAGTTTTTTGGTGGTGTAGTTTTATTATGCGATACCATATTAGTTGTATTATTATTGGATTGTTGTATTATATTTGGGTTTATAATATTTTTTTCAGTAATATCAATCACCTCACTGATTTAAAATCACACTTCAAATTCTCACAACAAACAAGGTCTGATGGCAATAATTATGCTGCAGCTTTTAGGAAATCCTAACCCTTAGGTTTCAAGGCACAGTTACTGCAATGACATTACCAGGAGCTTTGGGCCATGATGAGAAGGGGTTTTATTGAGAACTGATAGAACATGAAAAAGCAACTTTCTCTTGAAGACAGCAGAGACCCTGGAAGGTCAGTATGATTCCCCTCTGATAAAAGCTGCATGATGCTGCTAAAGAAATTACAATTTTTCTGAGCAAAGTAACCATCTACTGAAAGAAGCCAGGATCCATCTGCCACTGAAATCAAAAGAAAAGCTCACATTAAAGCAGGTCATTGTGACGCAGTACCAGGAAAGTAATTTTTATTTCTCATTACCGCTGTGAACTGGATAAAGAAACTCTTAAATGCCTGTCAGAAGTATAAAAGAGTGCTGTTTATCTGCTGGGAATGCATTAGAGAAAGGAAGATGTCAGAACCTGGAAGGAATAGTGTCTTTTCTATAGCAGTCTAATGCAGAGGCCTGAATGCACCAGTTGCACTTGAAGGACTGGAGAAAGATGTACAAATAATCAAGTCACAAGTTAATAGCCATTTGAATTTCAAATACATTTGGTGTAGATGTGCTGCCACACCTTTTGTGCTCATTTGCTTGCAAATATGGAGGAAATCATGGTTTCCAAGTTCAAATAAACTCAGAAGAGAATTCTCAAAGTTCGTGTGCCCAACAAACAAGCATTGCATTCATGTTTATGAATGTTTGTACTGGAAGTGACTGCAGATGTATTCAACCAGCAGATAAAAATGACATAATTTGATTTATTTGACCAGCCACAAGAAAACAATGTGCATATTAATGAATGTGAATAATTACTTAAAATTAACATTCAATCTACAGAGCAGTAGGATCATTAAGCTGTAGCAAATAAACTTAACTAAGGAATAAATGCAAAAGAAATTTATGATCCTCTGGCAGTTATTAAATAAATGGGAGCAAAGACTGCCTTAATTGTATAAATTATTCATTTTTAATTATTTGTTCAACTGTGGAAAATATTGATAATAACTGTGTGTCTCAGGGACAAAAGAATGATGACAAAGAAACTTTGCTTATTCTTCTTAACAATAGTAAAGTAAACAAAACTGGAGAACAAACTGAAAAATCTGGGGGCATTTTTAAGTGCATCGGGGACATCTTGTTGTTCACTGTTTTTCTTCTGTCTGCCCTTGTGCACAGCACTAGTGACCCTTTTTAACAGACATGGTTTTTGAAAACTTGACTGATTAAAATGTTGGTTGGAAGAAGAATTACACAAAATAAAGCGAGCTTCAATCCATGTAAAGGTTAGATGATGAATGGCAAATACACTCTCTAGAGAAGGTGCATGTACATGTGGCTGCAAGTGAAGCTTGCAGCAGCCTGGTGAGCCGGTTTGATTCTCAGCAGTGTGATAGCAGAAACATTGTGTGCTTTGGGGATTCACGAGCGTGCGGCAAAAATAAATTAAAATTCTTCTACTTCTCAGCATGTAACCTGCAGCTTTTGATAGGTGCAAATACACAGTGGTGGTCTCCGAGCTCCTGAGACCTTTTTCCTGGAGCAGATGTTGAATGCAGAGGGAAGAAGGGATGGGTATCTTGGAAGTCCCAGCACGTCATCCTCCAGGTGTTTTCCCAACAGGACAGGCAAAGCTCCATGACTTCCATGCCAGGACTATTCTACAGACAAAGCTGCGGATCTCCTCCTGCGGTTGTCTCTGGTATTTGCTTTCTGATCTGGTTCGGTGAAATCTTCAGATAAGACAAACTTTTATCAAAAATGTCGGTTCTGCTGCTTTAGCCTGAGAGCGCATTACCTTGACTTACCTTGACTTACAACAGCACTGCCCTGTCTCCTGCCTTGTTCCCTGTCTCACATCACCTCTAGAGCATGTTGCCTTCTTGTTCCCTTTCTCACATCTCCTTGAGAGCTTGTTGCCTTAAGCTTATTGGCTCAGCAAACTGGGACACCTGAAAACTACATGACATCAGCAATAGAAGGCAAAGAGCTTTCAGACTGCCAGAAATTTTGGAAAACCCTACACAGACAAACCACTCCCATTCTATTCTAGTTCATGCTCCAAAGCATATGAACAGCAGAGTTTTTTGAAAAAAAAAAGGCTTTCCATATTTTTTTACCAGCAATAAAATTATGAGTTTATCGAATCAGTTAAATCAATTTAGCTAGAATGTACTCAAGGAATTCAGGATGAATTAAATATCATGAAAAATTTCAGCACCAGGGGTATGATAGGCTTACAAACAATCAAAAACCATTTTAGAGAGGGAAGCATTAGACAATCTTAACCAGAAAGTGCCATTCCCAATCTATAATGGGTGAAAATTATATATTCCATTAAATGACATGTATGATACTATATGTACCTCCCACAGTCCAGAGCTGTTTCCTTGAATGATGATGATGATGATTTTCTTTCTGTGCAGTTATATTTTCATATATTCACTGGGGTCTTTTATTAAAGAAGCACAATTCCTCTGTGCAAGGAACTGTGTTGAGCCTTGGCAGGTCCGGCATTAGTTCGTGCTACCTGTACAAGATGTCTGCAAAGGAACATATGTCTATTGAGAAATGAGAAACTGGCTTACCATTTCACATAGTTTCTCTCCAAAATGAACTAACCATCACTTTGTCTAAGTTATTGCTCTGCTGAAATAACCCAAGGGCCATTCAGCCTCCACACAGTGAATGTGGCATTCACCAAAGGAATCAGTTTGAATCTCCCCTACAGTCTTGTTCGCTTCCAAGGAGCCTGCTGGCCTCACCGATATCCTGGGGACAGCGTGTAAGGAATCACGGCGGGATCGGGAGGTGCCGCTGGCAGCATGAAGGATGCTGTAAGCTGCACCATCTTGCGTAGCTCCAAAAAAAGTCATCTGACAGCACGAAGATATTCAAGAATATTTCAGGAGGCAATTAGCATCCATGTACCAAATGCTCCAGAGCGGCTAAGGTTTAGGGAGACTCCTTAGGATTTTCAGCTGAGTTTGCATCCCAGCTCTAAATCCAGGGAGTTCTTCTACATTTGCTGCATAATGCTGGGAAGGAGGGGACAGCAAAGGTGAGTCAGTTCCCTGTTTGTCCCTACAAACCTGCACCATAGGCCTCTGTTTTGAATGTGTTACAGAGTCAAATGTGCGGAATTTGAAGTCAAGAAAGTTTAAGCACCTGAGCAGGGGATAGGTAAAAATATCGTGCCAGGATCTGTCCCTGCTCTCTTCCATGAATGTGAATTCCCCTGACGTAAAAAGCTGACAGAGGGCTTGATGTTCCAGCAGGGAATAGATTTGTGCAGATCTCTGCAGCAGTGACATTTGCGTCCAGCTGACTTCACCTGTGTAGGACAGCAGGAAGATTTGACAGCACAAAGGAAGAGTCAAATGAAATCAAGCAAGGAAAATAACAGCGTTTAAAGCATACACTAAAGGCTGATGCTATGTCCTGTTAAGAAATTAAATGGAGATGTTCTGCACCTACTTTTCTCAAAGTATTTCTCTGAAATGGAAAATATGAATTTGTGTTTTGCTAAATGTGGAGTGAGAGCCAACTGACTTTCACAATTAATTCACGATACAGATGCAGTGTCCTAAAGAATATGCTCCCTCTCTCCTCCTGTTTCATATACAGCTTTGCTAGAGAAAGAGATAGCAGGCTCAGTCTGTAGGGGCTCATTTGAGAAGGCTTGGTGCTGTCTGCTGAGCTTGAATGCACAGGCAGGGATCAGGAAAGAAAAAAAAGTTGAAAAAGATGTTGAGCCTTTTAAGGCAGAAGGACCTTACATTGCTTGCTGTTGCCAGCATGTTCTCCTTGTCCGATAAACTGGACATTTGTAAAGCAATTTTTCACCAAGTCTGTGCTTCTCCTAAGGATGATAAGTTGTTTTAGTGTAAAGTAGATGTGTTTTGAAGTTCACCTCTGAAATCCTAGGGAGAAGTTCTTCTTGCTGGAAGCGCTATTTGGTGTTGGAAAAGTCAGCATATGTGCCAGGTAAATACATTCTGATTTGCAGATCCTGTGGTATTTTTATGATGTCCACAGGCAACGTCCGGCAACTATCTTCTGAGAAATGCTGATCCTCTAGTACGTGCCTTTCACTTGAGTTTTGGTCTTTAATATATGAGCTTTGGGATCTGTGAATGTATCATCTCTGTGGCAGAAGTACAACAGCTTGCATTTAGAAGTCAGTATGCAAAAGAGCAGTAGATAAGCTGTAGGCACAAAAATAGAGCTAAACCTCACCCCAGGCCTGTATGTTACCAGGTTCTACAAAAAGTTTCTGCTGGCTTTGGTGACTGGACCTAACTGCATCTAACTGGATCTAACTGGATCTAACTGTAGACTTTGGTTAAAACAAAACTTTAACACTTCACATTATCCTGTTGGGCAGAATCTCACTTTTTTTTTTTGATACATTCTGTATAACTTAAAATAACTTCAGCATATTCTCACTTCTTTCTCATTAAACACTTCCAGGAAAGTCTTAGCAGTTTTACATGTGGAATAAGAAGTTTAGCTTTGGTTTCCTGGACAACATGCTGCAATTGAACCTGTAAGAGCACCACTAAATCTCATTCAAGTCCACAACTGTCTTTAATCCCTGACCTAGTCCTTTTTCTTCCATGCCCATCTGAGATGGCAAATATTTTTCCAGAATAGGACTAGGTATGAGTGACAACAGAAAATCTTGGGATGCAAGCTCCCTGCTTGGGAGCTTTATAAATCCATGATGGGAAGATGGTGAGTGCCAGGCACAATCAGTGTCTTTGTGTATTGGATCATTTCAGTAACACAACCCCTTTAAAGGCAGAATATCATGCAGTAGGCACCTGGTTCACTTTCATAACAAAAGCCATAGACCTTTATGAAGGCATGGGAATGCTAACCCCTGTGCACAGCTCAAGGAGGAAACTTCAATGTCTCAAGCTCTTTTCAGCTTTACCATGTCTTTACCAAAATAGCTGATAGTTCAGGCACATCACTAATAGTTCCCATATAGAAGAGACCTATTTCATAGGTGCCAGTGTGGGAGCCATGGGGAAGGGCTGGTTTCCCCTTGGAGTCCCTTACATGTCTCAGGCTGTCTCTGCTGAGTACACATACAGGCGTATGTGCCCTTTGGTAGTGGTATTCTATTCTACAAGTTATTTACCACACATAATATTTATAACTTTGGTTATCAGAGCTTGAACATCTGTACCAGAGATGTCTATACCAAGTGACAGAGATCCATACAGTATGCAATAAATAACCAGAGCTTACATGACGAGGAATGTTCCTGCTGTTAAGCTGGCCTGTTAGGGTTTCACTTAGCGACTGATAAAGATGATGAAATATGAATTCCCCCTGACAAAAAATTGGGTTTCTTCCCAGCAGCTCAGAAATGCCTGAGCCTTGAGGCTCTCTCTGCTGTCTCCTTTGCCTGTCTGTGTGATATGTGATGAGCACTCCCTTCCTATGCAAGCAAGTTACTCCTTTCTGGCCACAGTGTCTCATGGGGAAGGCAATAAATTTTTTTTGCTGAACCACCCCTGACCACCATTTGGGAGCAGATGGATACAAACCAGCCAAACAGCCACTCTGGCCTGCTGGTATGTTTTTTTTTCTTCCCCTGCATTTGGCATAGCGCAAAGCAGAAGTGGGGAAAGCAGCCCCTCATGAAGTCCTGCTTGTCTCCCCTCCTGAGTAAATCCCCTTTAAACTGTGATCAAGAAGAAAATGGTAACTTTATATCCAGGATATATGAAAACCTAGTGGGGGGGAGCACTTTTTCTCCCATTCTACTGTAACAGCACCACATTCTTCACACCCAGTTTCACGGGAAAATTACAAGCTATCTGTTTATTGAAGCATGCCCGGGGATAAATCCCACTCGTCTTCTTAGGTGAATGAGTGAGCCTTACTGCATGAGAAGTTTGGCCAGGGGCAGAGCTGGCTCGCAGTCTGTGCCCCACCTCCCCCTGGCTCAGGGAGCAGCTTTTCGCATCCCTCTCCACTCTGCTGCTCCATCCAGCCCCGCTTGTGACGTCTCAGGCAAAGGGCAAAAGATGACAAGATAAGACCTTGCGCATACAAGTTGCAATCTTTGCAGAAGTCTGATTGTCTCATCATTTTCACATCAAGGCTATGACGAGGAAAAAGCCCCACGGTAACTAATCGATGGGAGAGCGACTAGTCAGCTCCAGGGCTGTTCCTTTTGTGGCGTGAAAACATTGAATAAGCAGTAACAAATGTTTCTGCACTCCCTGTGCAGACCTGCCAAGTCAATTCAGAGATATCAACAAGAACATTTTAAATGTTTTGGCAAGAGAAAAAATTCTATAAGCTATTGAGGTGCTCTGTGGGTGTATTTTCAGGTAACAAGCCTTGGCTCAAAGCCCTGCATTCAAGCATCACTGAATATCATTCATATTCAAAAACTAATCAGAATCAGCATTCAAGTGCTGTAAGCACTATGTTTCCTACAATTCATCTAACCACCATGAATAACTTGGAAATAATTAAGCTTTTGACCAAAATTATGTGCTGCATAATTTCAGTCTATAGACTTGATTTGTTGAATCCAAAATATTCCATGGATCATTATTATAGCTGGACACATTTTTTTTAAATGAATGATCAATAATTTATATGTTATGACAGATCATGCAGAGTTGTCTTGCTTATTTAGCATCGCGTATATCCTTGATAAACACTGTAATAGAGTAGCTCCCAAATACACTTCAACTCAGGAAACTTCCTCTGATCCTATATGGATAGCAATGCAAATAATTATATTTTATTGTCAAAAATTCTGTTTTATCCTGCAGACATGGACTTAATCCTGTCTCCAGAAGGTGGAGTGGACTAGATCCAGTGTCAGTACAACATTGATCATGTTGATAACATAATTATCTAAGTACATACCTACATTTATCAGAAGGGTCCTGACTCTAATGCACCTTGGCCTTTATGTTTGCTGCTCTCCCTTGCTCCTCCTGAGTCACTTGCTTCCCCCAAGAAGTGACTCACCAGACCTGGTCAGGGGTGCAGGGGCAGACTTAGCCTGTGGAACCACTTCAGTAGAAGAATAGCTTTGGCAGAAGAATTGCTGTAAGAAGTTATCAAGGGAATGAAATATGCTCGTATGGCTCACATTTTCACAAATACATAAAAGACCATGTGGAGCTGTACACCTGGCAGGCAATAAAAACCCCACCTCCTTCCTTCCATATTTGTTGAGATAGTCATGAGACTTCAACTCCTTCTTCTCCACACAGCTGCCACGCACAGCAGAGAGGAGCTGCATCCCACAAAAGCTGTGACAGATGTGCTGTATTACTACGGCTGGATGTTCCTGCTAGGATTGAAGCAGAGGAAACAATGTCTTTGGTTCTCTTGAACAGAGATGAGAAAACATAAAAAGCTCTCACATCTTTCCTTAATATTAACCTGCTCTGTCTTAATTAGTCTGCTAGGGTGATGCAGCTACAGTATAAGGGGAATCGATAACTTCCATTAAGCATGGTAAGTAAAACTAACTCAAAAAATAAATAGGCTGTTACACATTTCCATGCCTACCTCAGGAGGTAGCACATTCATTATATTCCAGTAAGCTTCAGATAGCGATAAAAATACACCAAAAATTTCCTAGGGTTGAAAAATGCATTATTTCCTGTGCTCTTGCAGGAGATGCTGTACTTTTTACCACTTCCCTGCCATACTGAGCTGATCTTCCAGCCCAGGAAAGCAGATGCTGTGCATCATTGCTGTTCTCAACTGCAGCAGAAGTGGGAAGCCAGCACACAGCAATTTCCCCAGTAAATCAGCCCCCAGTGATGTGTAGCTGCACTCACCCCTGTCCGGTGTGTACAGGCACCAGCAGCCTGGGTTGTGCTCCCTCTAACACATCCTCTTCTACACTATGTGCTTCTCCCACCTTTGGCTCATGCATTTCCAAGCTCTGTGGAGCAAGGCTCATCCTCAGAGCTGGCACAGTGACAAGGCTCAAGCTCTCCATGTGAAGTAACGTCTTTAGGCATAACCCTGGTATAAGGTCATAAATCAGCTGCCTGATCTGATCTTAACAGAGGAGATGAAATACTTGGAAATTCATCTGGAACACCCTAATTCTCACCAGCATGGGTACTTGTCTGATGCTCTTTGGGCAGCTGGATGAGTGTTGCACAGCCAGCTGAAAGCTGCTTTGGTTTACCCAGTGAAAGCAAATACTGTCTCATACAGCAGCTGTGTTTCAAGCACGATGAACTGCATCTTGATTGCACTCTTTGAGTCTGCACTAGCTCTTCTACCACCTGCCTCATGGACATCTGCACTGAATACACAGCCCTCAGTTCAGGATTCACCAAGCTTGTTCTGGTGCTGAGAGTCAGAGCACAGTAGAAAGCACCATCCTAAAAATTACTCAAGTGAACCTTGTCTCCTTAGGACAAAGAGCACCTGTGTTTCTCTTTCAGTGTGAAGTGATTGGATATTTTCTCATCAGAATTTTCCCTGGGCTGACCATAAGGGTCTATGCCCTCATGCCTTTATGATTATTACTTTAATGATTTCTTTCTAGGTGAAAAAAAGTAGGGAGTGGAATCTCTTAGTGACAACAATTGGTACGGACAACACTGTCTCAGTCTTTGAGGTGTTTATTTAGCTGTTACACACACTGGATGGGGGGATAAGGAAGCTGAAGTGGGAGGTTTGCTCCTCAAAATCAGTATAGTTCAGAATTCATGTGCTTCCCTTTATAGCATTTCAGTGTTTTCTGGCAACTTGCTATGCATAATTTATAGGGCATTTCGAGGCAAAGGATATGATTTCCATACTCAAAGGAAAGGTGTATTTCCCATAAACAAATGATAGGAATGTTTTTGACTAACCAGCACATACCTGGTTTTTCTTACTGTATCCCGTTTTTTCCTCTTCCCTGTATTCTTTTGTTAAATTCACATGTCCATGATGATTAATCCCCACCTTTCCTCAGAAATGTGTCGACATTACTGTGGTCACCCAGTCAGCAAAGCTCACCAGTGAAATGCAGTACATGGCTCATGTGAAATGGCTGCTACAACACACTTCAAGCCTTGCAGAAGAATACCATAAAAGCGGCAAATAATGTTAATGAGGATTAAGCTGTATGATTTTCAACACTGTTTCCAGCTGGACCAGAGCACTTTGCATTAAGCTAATGAGAGGTGAAAGCCAAATTAGACATTCTTGATGGAGCTTTCATTGTGTGTAGGCGCACACTGACTGCAGAAGCAATTATTTTTCAACCCATGGGAGCTTCAATCCATAGGCTTGCACACCACGTCAAGCTGATCCAGTAAGTCTGGCCCCCAAATCCGACCCAGCTGACTCTTGTTCTTTTCCAGGAAATGACCGTAGAGCAGGGAGGAAGAAGAGTGTAAAATGACACGCGCTGCTCTTGCTTGCCTCCAGCCTGAGAGGGTAGGTTTGCTTACAAACCCTTTCACATTTAGCCTACATTCGGACTAAAAGTCCTTCCTGTCACTGCCAATATATAGGCATAACCAAAAAGATGAAACCCAGAAATGTTTTAAGCAATGAAAAAACCCCAGGATGGAACAATTAAAAAGAAATTATTTGTCTTCAATAAAAAGACAGACTTAGGGAATTGTTCATCAGCTGCAACAGCCAAAATAGACATGTGGACAAATTGACAGGATCACAAGAGTGTTCACCTTCTCAAAAAAGTACACCGAGGTGAAAGCTGGTAACTACTTCAAACGAAAGTTTGGTTAAAAGATACGTGAAAGGAAGAGTCTCTTACTCTTCAAATTTTTCTTCTTTCTTCATCTTCAAAACAAGGGTGAGGCAGTTAAGGTCATAGCAAAGCAGATTAAATTACTTTTATGTTTAGCAGATAAACTCTTGTCACTAGAGTGACAGTTCTTCACCTGTGGTACTCACTTTTTGCAGAGGGGAAAAGTCTGATTTTAGCAGGGTGCCTATTTAACAGCATTCACTGTCAGAAGATGCTTCCTTACCTCCTAGATGCTCAGATATCATCACATAGGATGATGCACCTCCATTTGAACTGTACTCAGAGGGTCAGGGTGTTTTGGGGTAGAGGTGTTGGATTTGTGTGGCAAGGGTTTGGTAGCAGGAGTGGCTTCTCTGAGAAGTTGCTAGAAGGCAATGCCAGCCAGTCCCAACACAGATCCACCACTGACCAAGGCTGAGTCCTTCAATGACAGCAGTAGCACCTCTGGGACAACATATGCAAAGAAGGGGAAAAGGAAGATAACCTGCAGAACAGCATCAGAGAGAACAGCGAGAACATGTGACAGAAACAGCCCTGCAGACACCAAGGTCAGTGCAGAAGGAGGGGCAGCAGGTGCTCCAGGCACCAGAGCAGAGCTTCCTCTGCAGCCCCTGGTGCAGACTATGGTGAGGCAGCTGTGCCGTTGCAGCCCATGGAGGTCCATGGCGGAGCAGAGATCCACCTGCAGCCCATAGAGGGACCCATGCTGGAGCAGGGGGATGTGGCTGAAGGAAACCCCCATAGGAAGCCCATGCTGGGACAGGCTCCTGGCAGGACCTGTGGATTCATGGAGAGAGGAGCCCATGCTGGAGTAGGTTTGCTGGCAGGACTTGCACCTCTGCAGGGACCCACACTGGAACAGTCTGTTCCTGAGAAGCTGGAAGGGACCCATGATGGAGCACTTCATGAAGAACTGCACCCGATGGGCAGGACTCATGTTAGAGAAGTTTGTGGAAATGTCTTGCCTGGGAAGGACCCCACGGTGGAGCAGGAGAAGAGCATGATGAGGAAGGAGCAGCAGAGACAACACGTGATGAGCTGAACTGGAACCCCTGTTTCCTATCCTCCTGTACCACTCAGGGGGGAAGAAGGTAGAGAAAACTGGGAATGAAGTTGAGCCTGGGAAGGAGGGAGAGATGGGGGAAGGTGTTTTTAAGATTCGGGTCTATTTCTCATAATCCTACTCTCATTTGATTGGCAATAAACAAAATTAATTTCCCCAAGTCAAGTCTGATTTTTCTTTCACTCTATTTTCTCTCCCCTGCCCAGCTGATGGAGTGGCTTTGGGTACCTAGCATTCAGCCAGGGTCAACCTGTCACATGCATGGAACAACTCTTTAACCAACTCTGCCAGCCCCTGAGACACTGCTATAGCATCCTGGTATGCCTAGACAAAATCTGTGATGGAGGCTGACTCCACTGTTGCTGATCAGCGACAGCCACTAGGACTGCTGCCACTGTAAGGAAGCACATAAGCTGTGTGCTTCCCCAATGAAGCCAATGGAAAATGCCTTCACTTTGTGTTGATGATTTTCCCCCCATAAAATTATATGTATAGACAGTCAATGTTTTTCGATTTGAAGCGGTTGTTTCTGCATGCTTTCCCATACCAAGTATATGGCTATATTTAAAATATCTCAATATTTTTATATTTATATTTAATATGGGTATATTTAAAATATCTTAATCCAACTATCTACACTGTTTATGCAACAGTAGATGTCCAAATCTACTAGAAAGTGACTCTCAAATATGGCCAGTCCATCACATGCAGCCCTCTGGACCCTATGGAGGAGGAGCACTTACTCTCTTATCACAGCAGGAAAGTCATACAGACTGTCTCTCGGCACATCAGCTCCAAATCAGAGCGAACTGAACTTAGTTGTCTCACAGATGTGATGTTAGCCTGGCCAGCAAATGTTTATAGAGCTTACAAAGGGATTAGATGGTGATGTTCTTGTTTGGAAATTCTGGCAAGCTGCTGGGAAGACTGAGGACAACACAAGAGCAGCCAGACAGTGGGCAATTTCCGGTTTTGTGCACCAGAATTACAAATGACAGAGTAATGTTAAGATTTGTAATGGACATAAACACAGGTCCATTTTAGGAAGTCTAACTTCTTAGGAAGTCTAAGCTTTTTCCATGTTTAGATATTTTTAGGGGGAAAAAAAAAAAGAGGAACTGTAAGGTAATACAAAGCGGAGATAAGAATTACTTTTAGTGGAAAAGTACTGAACTTTATGAAGATGTGAAATTTGGTAAGACAATTAACATAAACTAAATGCTTCCTATTTCTCCAGTAGAAGAAAATAAAAACTCTAGACCTCCCCTATTTCCTTAAATTATGGAAGTGGTATCAGATCTGATTTGAGCCCCTCAGAATCTTTCTATTCCTCCTCATGTGACCATAGAACTCCTATCCATTCATTTCTCTGCAGTCATATAACCACTTAATTACTTTCTTGTTAACACTACCCTATTCTAAAGACTGATTTTTTCCCCTAAATATATTTTCTTTTAATTGCATATTCTTTGTTAAGGTGAGTAAAAAGCCATACTATGCAAAAGATCACTGAAAAATAGATTTATTTATAAAAGAGGTGTAGGGATCTCCCAGGAGAGCTGAGTATGCTCACTGCCAGCTGAAATCAGCAAGGGCAAAGAGTCATCTCCAAAGCTCAGTCTCAATTCTGTAACAGGCTGCGAATTTATGATCTTATTCGGACTTTTCTCCTTTGAACGTGAATATTCCTGTGTACATTCCCATACATTCCTATAACAGCCAGGTGCTGCTGTGGGCTAGTATAAATGTATTGGGGTTTTGTAATGATAGCGCCAAAGAAACAAATGCTCCAAAGCAACTGCATGGATTACTAGAAGATGAGCTGTCTGACATTAGTAAGGTATTTAGTCACTGGGTAAACATCTACTCCAGACTATGTCATGATCGTTTCTGCTCAGAGTTTTCCCTTGAAAAGTCCCCAAATATTTAACAAGCAAGATACAAACTGCTGTTCGTTGGGAGGCACCTACTTCTGTCTGAAACGTGGCACTTCCAAACACAGAATGGTTTGGGTTGGAAGGGACCTTTGAAGGCCATCTAGTCCAAACCCCTTGCCATGAGCAGTGACATCTTCAAATAGATCAGCTTGCTCTGAGCCTTGTCCAGCCTGTCTGTGAATGTTCCCACCACTTCTCTGGGCAACCTCCGCCACCGTTTCACCACTCTCATCACAAAACATTTCTTCCTCATATCTAGTCTGAACCTGCCCTAGTGGTTTAAAACCACTACCCCTTGTCTTATTGCTACAAGCCCTACAAAAAGTCTGTCCCCAGCTTTAAGTTCCCTCTAAGCATCGAAGCTCAGAGATGCTTTGGCAGGCAAGGGGCCCTTTACCCGGTAACACGCCGGCCACCCTCCAAGGGGGAGAGGGGAGCTTGGTGACCAACAACGCAAACCCCTTTCGGTAAGTGTTAATGATGTCGGGAATGGGCAGGGAAAAGCGTTTAGGGCAGGAGTAACACGTCTCTGACAAGGACCTGGGCAGGAATCACACTTCTCTGCCAAGGACC
>NW_008238330.1:8851445-8856009 GCF_000691975.1 Corvus brachyrhynchos
AAGAGGCAGGGGTGGTGGTGCGGATGGGATAGAATCGCATCCGTAATGTTTGTGCGGTGGGACATTTCAGTTTCAGCGCTTCTCCTCCGAACGCTCTCTTTTCTTTCTCTTTAAAAATGCTAACAAGATAAATTTGATCTTTACATGCTCTCTTGGTGGGGTATTGAATATGCAAGTAACTTTACAAAGTCCTTTTCGCTGGAAGCCAGAGGGGCAGCTGAATTCTCTGTAAAGGGCAGAAGCTCCTAGGACTGTGTACTGTGTGAGATTGTGCAGTTGCCTGAGCTTTTCAGCAAAGAGAATATTATTTATGTAGAGCAATGGGTGAACTGTAGATGCAGGGAAATGGAAAGGTTTATATACCCATCTGAGTCAGATGGTTTAATGCTCACTACCAGCTCTGCATCTCTTGAAATCCCTGGATGTTTGTTGCAATCCCCCTGTATCTAACCCTAAGTTCGACCCCAAAAGAATTCCAGCTATGGACACAGGGACAGTGTGTGGTGTTTTCTCAATTTCCAAAGCTGCTTGATTGCAAAAAATGCCCATCCTCAAGACTAAACAGTCTGTTTCACTGCTATCAGTAGTCCTGTTAAAGGCTCTTGAAGTATGAGTCCTTATGTACAAAATAACTGGTGAGTTATTTGCAGTGACTATGAATTACTTAAAGAGTCTGATGTGAAATTTGTGCCTTTTTAATATTTCTATTACCTTTAACTACACTTCTACTGAAGTGGGGCTCAGGCCGTTACTATTATAAACAATGCACTCTAAATGTTTCCTGTGAAATTGGGCAGCCCTGAGGTTTGAGTTTCAAGCTGTGTTGTATTTTAAATAAAATATTTGCATTTAATGTATTGCCTCTGAGTTGAGTGAATAAAAGCAATTTGCCTCTTTAAGTCTCTTCAAAGGAAAAAGAAAGGATATTATGCTGTGGTTAATTGTGTTTTGTTTTCAGAGTAAACAAAAGTTTAAAACCTTAGATGGGTCAGCACTAGAAGCAGAGAAGGTAGACTGTCCAAGGATCTTAGCTTAATCTGGAGGAACTTGGGAGAGAGAGAGCTCACCAACCACTGGCCTTTCCCTTTGGTAAATCCTGAAGTAGATCTTTAAAGCAAAGTTAGTAAGAGTGAAGTTGCACAAAACACCACTGATAGACACAGTGGTTTGCTGCCACTGATGGTGGCCCCTCTTCCTACGTCCTTCAGTCCCTTCCTTTCCAGCTGCATGCTTCTGCCTTCTGGTCTGTCTCCTGCACAAGCACGACCACTCCTGCGTGCCAGGTCCTGTGTCATCCTCTCAAACTCTCTAACGTGGTGCCTCCTCCTCTTTGTGAACCCCCAGTTCCCCAAAAAAGGTGGCTCAGTCTCAGCCATACTGGCAGCATGGGTTGGCAGGCTGAAGGTTGTGATGATGTGAGTGGGACAGGAGAGGGAAATGGTGCCTTCCCGGGTTCGTTGGCACGTGAGATCTGGTGTGTCCTTCCTTCCAGCGGGAGCTGCTGTTGTTATTGCACAACCAAAACTGTTGGAACATTTCCCTGAGCAAAGGTTTGTCCCGAAAGCCCAAGAAAGCTCAGGTTAAGATTTTCCTCTGCACTCCTATGTAGTTTGTAATTTTTAAGGAGTTCTTGTTGCCCTGGTGCTGATGTTGGTACTGGCTCTGCTGTTGCTGTGTTTTGGCTGCCTCCCTTTCCTTGGTTGCAGCTTCCTCCCTTTCAGCAGGGCTGGGTTTAGCCTGGGTGTGCACATGGGGTGTGTATGAGGTACATGTGCCTCGTCTTGGGGAGTCGTGATGCCCTGGTGGGATGGCTACAAATTTTGGTGTGCCTGTCTCTAAAGCTGTCTCTTGTCATCCTTGATGAAGTTCCTTCTCCTCTCTCCCTCCACCCTCTCCCTCCACCCTTTCCCAGCAGGAACAGTATTACAGTGATGTTCCTGTAGGAAGGTGTAGGTCAAGCATGGCTGGTCACATTGTCCTCAGAGGAGCTTGTGGGTTTTCTTGAGATGCAACTTAATGCGTAAAGTAAATTATCAAATGAAAGATTGGTTCTAACTTATAGCTGGAAAACTACAGAAAGAAGTATTTGGTGTGATAGCTGTGCACAGACGTGGGAGTGTGAACAGAGTATTGCTTATCTGACCTTTGAAAATGTGTTTTCCAACTGAAAATGTTTCTTTGAGGCACTAATAATGAAGTTAATCAGACTTTTATGCTGTCTTTGAAACATAAACAAACGTTTCAGGTTTAAAGTATCCTTATAAATGTGATAAAATCTGCATATACATTCTGGGCTTTGTCTTTAAAATGTCATTGTTATAATAAGTGAGTTTAGAGATAGTGCCATGTTGATTCTTGCTCTACCCTCCAGTTACCTTTTTCTTGGCAACTGACTGATTTGAGTCACACGTCAGTCTTAACATGTAAAGCTGCTTCATTTAATAAAATAAAAAACCCTAAGCTGTTTGCAGGGTCTTTCTGCTGCTCTGACAGAATATAAATAACTGCCCTGTTTGTTCTCCTCTGAAAGTCAGTGGAAACTGGATTATTTCCATTCTGAATCATTCGATTGAGACCTCTCCTTTTAAGACTACAACAACGTATATGTGTTGAAACTTTTTTTTTTTTGCTTGCCTCATGCCATTATCAGTCTGGAGTGCTAACTTCTTACTCTCTAGAAACTAATGTGTTTATAGTAAATTATTTATAGTGTGTCCTAGTTCTGGTACTACTGCCTTAAATTCTCCACCAGAAAATACCCTTAATTTTTTTTCCCCCCACAGTTCCAGAACTTTGTGTGTTTGAGATGCTTGGTTTTAAGAGGTGAGCCTTGTCTGTGTATATTTTTTGTTCATCTATAAGTCTGAAGGGATGTAGAGGTAATGTGAAGGCCTGAGTGGGTGCGTGAGGAGGTGGGAACATGAAAATATTTGAGGATTAATACACTGAGCTGACGTTATTGTCCACAGCAGCACAAATGACCACCAATTTGAGTGCCCCCTCAACTAGAGATCCTCAGCAAGGTTGCGATCTCTGGAGCTGTGTGAATGAAGTTTCTCCAAGAGCTGTACTTTTGGTCCTGGGCTTACTCATACGCTGAACTGGAAACACGAACAAATAGCAGCCCTTTGGCTACAAAGTGGCCCAGGAGAGAAGAAATGGGATGTGGTGAGCCAGCTCCTGAGCCTGGCTCCTTAGGTAGCTGGCGTCTTTTTTGTGCCTGGGGTTGTCATTTGGTGCGGTGGCTCATCAGCCAAACAATAATTAGGGGAAAACGTGCTGAAAAGGATTACTTTTTGGCACTGGCTCAAGGCAAAAGACTAGTCAAGGGAGAGACAAGGTGAGAGAATTGGAGTCTGCTGAATCTCATGTCCAGAGTAGCACCATGGACCTGTGACATGGACGAAATTTTGTTAGCTAGAAAGTTGTCCTCCTCTCATTTTTATTACAATTCTGTGTGTTGTCCTGCTATACTGCAATGAGTTTCTAGATACAAATCAGGGCTTGCTCTATGAAATAAGGGAAAAACCTTTCCCCTGCCTGATGTCAGATATCATTTGGGTCACTTGTGCTCAGGCTTGTTAATTGTTTATAGGAAATATCTATAAATAATGTTGGAATAGAAGAAAAAGTAGGAGAAAAGTTACTGAAAAATAATCTGACCTCTTGAAATACGTAATAGCAGCTGCGGTATTTACATAAGTAAATGTTTCTGGGGTTTGGTTTATTAACGTAGCCCTTATCACCCAGCTTAATTGATATTTATACAGGCATATGTTAAATTAAAAGCTTTGTGATCCACAGCTGCCAACCCCTCAGTCTTAGGCAGAGGCTAAACAGCTCTGCACTTAGTGCATTCCAGAAATATTTCAAATATGAAATAGCATGAGGAGCCATCCTGTGCTGAGAGCAAAGTCAAGATACTTTTGGCTTTACCTGTGTTAACTAAAGCTATGGGTGACAGGAGCATGGTGTGTTTGCAGATTAGTGTAGATCATGGCTGAGTAGCTCCTTTTTGTTCTTCACCAGTTTCTCTGTATTGATCACATTCTCATTTGCTTTTTGTAGTTGCTGATGGCAAAACATGACCTTTTTCAGGTCCTGGGCAGTGAGAGATGAATGGTAGAGAAGAGCAGTGAATGTGTGTGGAGTGGTACCCCTTTGTGTTGTGGCCAGGGCGGGATCAGTGGTGGTGCTGGGTTGTTCCTGGGGCTGTGAGGGAAGCAGGGGCTGCTCACCACTGCCATCAGTGGGCTGTGCCGCTGAGCTGAGCAGTAGTTCTCTTACAGCAGCCAAGCCCTCCTGCTCTCTTCTGGGTGCTCCCTGGAGGTCTTCCTTTGGATGTTTTCTGGTTTTGGTGTCCTTGGAAGGGCTCCTAGAAAGACTCAGCTGCAGCAAAGCGTGTCAGGCTAGAGGATATGGGGAAAATGGCCTTGGATGCCAGTTTTGATCTAAATGAGCTCTTTTTTGGGCTACTCTTGTAAGCTTCTGTTAAAATATTTTTTTAAATCTGCACCTTTAGTAATTTCTGTAATTTATAAACCTTTGCACAATTGGGGGAAAG
>NW_008238330.1:8856043-8891293 GCF_000691975.1 Corvus brachyrhynchos
CGTCACTTTAACACAAAGCACTTCCACCAGTTTCTGGGACAGCATCCAGCTCACTGATGCTGCTCAGGTGTCTCTATCAAGCCTCAGCTCTGGAGAGGACAACACACCCACTGCAGCACGGGTTGGCTTGTTGGAACCAAACCATTAACCAGTTCCTGAAGAGCAGCTGCTGACTTTTGGTGCTCTCTTAGCAGGATTCAGCCAACAGAGCCGGGTCACCATCCCTTGATTCATAAAACTCGAATCTCTTGCAGATGTTACTGTACAGTTTCTTCTTGCTTCACATCTGCTTGTGCCACCAGGGCGTGAAGGAAAGGACGTGGGCTGGGCTGTGCTTAGTAAATTGTTGGCTGCTGGTTTTTATGTTAGAGCAACATCTTGAGTTTCTGTGCTGGCTGGTGACAGAGGTGAGGATTTGCTGCCTGCAGCAGGGCCTGCCTGGTGTGGATGATATTGATGTGGCCTCCTGGAAGACCTTCAGCTGAAGAATTGTGCCATAGTGTCTAGTAGATATGCATTTCAGGTATGTTAGTAAGATCTAGTCTGCCTGTGAGTGTAGATTTTTTAATCTATCTCCTGTACAGGGGACAAGGTCTCTACTTTGCCTGTTCTATTGGACAACTTTTAACAACCATCCACAAGGGTGCAAGGAGGCAGCCTGCTTTGAGCTGTGCCTTTTGATTTCTTGGGGAACAAAGTGAGTGTGGTTACTTGATGTTGGATCAAACTCTTATTTTGGGAGGTACAATAATGCTGGCATTTTGGAGTTGGCTTTGGCTTTTCTGAGTCTCTGGCTGTGAGACATTAGCATAAGGAGAGAGCCAGCTTTGAGGAGTGGAAAGGGATGATCTGGAGTTTCTCAGAAGTGAGAGACGGCAGGATGTTTAGCGTGGGAGGGATCCCTGATTGCGAAATGTGTTTTTACACCTTTGTTAACCAGAGCCAAGACCGAAGAGCTGCTCAGACATGCTCCGAGATGTTGTCCTCTTGCTGGCTTAAATCAAGGTAGGGATAAAAACTGTGCAAGCAAACACCCCTTTGATCAAGGGAGGCTCTTGCTGGGACCTGTGTGGTGTCAGTGTTCCTCGAGCCAGTGTGACATTTTCTCATCAAGCCGTGCAGACCCATGTGTTGAACATTCTGTATGTTGTATGCAAGCTGGTGATCAGCTCATACACGGTGTTTGATGAGCTCTCCATCTCACCTCTACAGAAGCAGCAGCACTTCATATCTGTAAAATAATAGTTAAGAAAAGGCAGCTCAGAGTCAACACTTTTTCCCACTTGTGGTGAAAAAAGCTTCTTTTAAAAAAAATCTATTACACGAGTTATATGAGTGTCTTAATTATCTTTCAAAAAGGTTCTAGAGAAAGGGGTAGAAGTACAGAAATGTATAGTTGTTCGGGGCTTTTCCCCCAGTTATTTTAAATCTGAAGGGACTTTATTCCTGTTACAAATTAATGAATTAACAACTTTTGAGTGAGCAGCCTTGTTGGCCTGGGGTGCTGACAGATCTTCTCTGGTGAATTGTGCTGGAATAGCTTGTAACATCACTATGCCAGTAGTGTCTGCCCTTCCTGATGAGGAGAGAAATGTGTGACATCCCGCCTGCTTTGCATCCCCATCCTGGCTATCAGTTTAAACAATCAGTGAAGATTAGGGGGCAGTACTGTGATGGCTGAGGAATGGGTATTCTCCCCCAGGTGCCCTCTCAAGGTGTGTTTACCACTGGCATAATAGCAATTGGCAGCATCTATTTGTAAGAGTTTACAAGCTTTGCAGATTTTATCACTGTAATTTTCTGGGTGATTGCCTTAAAGCAATCCTTTCACAAAATATGGACCTCATATCCCAGGCAAATGTGGTGGTGGAAGACAGGTCCAAATATGAGGAGATAATCATGTAATGTAGATAATAGTTTACCTTTTAAATGTAAACAGAAAACCTGGTTGGTGTACAAAGTCAAACAGAATTTCAGCAGCTTGCAGCTGAAGAGGAAAGGTTGGCTGCAGTTTGTGATGGTGCTTGTGGTCCCCTTTTTGCTGCTCACGGCACTGTTCAGGAGGTGAGAGGAGTCCAGGTGTGTGGGTCCCTGACTAACTTTGCTAAGGGCTTGAAGAATGTGAAGGCAGTCACCTGGATTACATTGCAGGTGAGACTGGAGGATTGAATGATGCTTGGGCAATTGGGTGCTGCAGCTGAACTGGAGAGTTGGACTCAAATTGTGAAAGAAGTTGTTAATAACACAGGTGCAAAACAACTGAGTTGGCAAAGCAGGGAGATGTTTACTCTCAAATATTTTTTGACGTGTTTTTGGCCAATTTGAGTGAACTGTGCAGTGAATTGTGTTGGAGGTGATGCACCACCACACTGAGTTACTGTGTTGTACCCCTTGCTTCCCACCCCCTTGCCATGACTCTTGCAGCAGATTATGTGTAGTGGAATAACCTCAGCAGGCTCTGAATGTACCTGCAGGTCAGCATCCCTGCAAGGGCTTGCAGGAGGCAGTGAGCCTGCAGGAGAGCCTGCCCAGCTGAAGAGGCACACAGCATCCCTGTGCCATCCTTGTTCCAAGCTGGTGGCACGATACACTGCAGGGAACGAGCCTGTTTTCTGAAGAGGTGTGTTGGTTATGTGGGTTCAGATCCCCCTGGGGCAGAACAGGGGTTTGGATACAGGTATTTCCTAATCGGAGGAAGTGCTGCTGCTACTCGTCTTGCACAGCAGCCCGGCTCCTCCAGCTCATGAATGGGGTCTGAGTCAGCTCCATCCAACTGGGTTTCGGTAAAAGTGGCTGTCATGGAACAAGCCCGTGATTTAACCGGAATGAACAAACCAACAGTTTGTGTACATAATTCTGGGATAAATTAACATCTGGGATTTTGCTGTGTGTTTTGTTTTCTTGGTCTGTCTGGGGCTTTTTTGATTGTTTTAATCCATCCAGTCAAGTCATGTGAAACAATCCATAGATCTTTATGGGTAAATTACTGCAATAAAATGCAGCTGTCAAGCCGAAACTGGTTGGACTCTGTTCTAGCTCCTGCTTTGTGTAGCAAGGCACTTTACCTAGCCATAAAAATTGCTGTTCTGCCAAGTCCTTTGCTTGTGCATACTTACACACACTCTCTGTGGGTGCCACTGCCCTGACTGCTCGCCAGCTGTCTTCTACATTGCACCCCCTCTTGTACAGGAAAAATGTCCTTTTGGCATTTATATGTACATGTTACAATAACTATGAGATTGTCAGATGCAAACACTGTGAACAAATTTAGGCTCAACTCTCTGGAGTAATCGAACTTGTTTTACATTATGCAGTTTGCTTCTAACCCCAGTGGGAGAGCTCTGAGCAGTAACATAGAAGTTTTAAATTTAGGCTCAACTCTCTGGAGTCATCGAACTTGTTTTACACTATGCAGTTTGCTTCTAACCCCAAGTGGGAGAGCTCTGAGCAGTAACATAGAAGTTTGGAAATATCGTACTGTTGAGAAAAAGCTGTGCTTGTGCAGAGAGGGGCATTACTCTAGTGATAGAGGGATGCTGTGATGACACGACTCTCATGAAGGCACGTTCTGAAATGAGGATGAGCAGTAGAAAAATCCAGTTGTGGAAGGGAGGGTGCAGATTGAGATAAGGGCAATTGATGAAATATCCAAGGGAAGCTGCAAAACTGTAATTGCTTAGAGGAAGAAAGAATAGGGTGAGATCAGCTGTCTGCATCAGCTGTGAACCAGCTCGGGACTGGAGGCTTTACCTCCAACTGAACGATATCATTGTTGTATAGACAATGAGATGAGATGCAGCTTGGCAATGCTTCCTCTTGTTGGTTTGGATATCCTGTGTGTCATCCCTGTGCAGCAGCAATAAGGCATAGGAATTGCTTCTTTTCAAGACGTGTGTCCGGTTACTGGTAATCCCAATAAAAAGGCATGCAGTGCAAGTCATAGACAAAGACAGAGTAGTGTGAATCATGAGTAGACTCACTCGTCTTCATAAAAGCTCTCCAATAAAGGTGCTCTTTAAGTAGTCTCTCTATCGTGCTGCTCATGTGTCGCTGTAGTTTGGAGGGTTTTAGCCATTTGTTCATTTATTTTTTAGTAACTTTGGGATCACTGGATATACTTTCTGCATGATTCTATTATTCTGCTTTTCCTATTAGATTTGATAGTCTAATGCAGCTTAGCACACCCCTAGCAGCTGGCTGCTGTTGGCATTACAGCACCGTGCTCTTATTTCTTGGCCAAAATTATTTTCTGTGGATTTTCATCTGTGCAAGCTGTTTGTTTATGTGCTAAAGGTGTCTGTTCTCCTGAGGGCTTCTAGCAGGCAACTTTGCTGGCCTAATTTGGTATAGATCTGCATCATTGTTGGCTACTGCTGTGATGATGTATTGATCATTGAAAACATTTCTGTGATTTTGGGCAGGTCCTATTTAGGAAAGCTGAGGAATGGGACAAATCTATGCTGGAAAACTATATTGAGCTGACAAATATCTTATATTCTTGCAGAGGGATCAAGTGAAGAACGATTATATGGTCATGAAGGCAGCAGGAGGAGGGGGAAGGAGGGAAAAAAAGTCCAGGCAGCAGAATTTGGGTCTTTCCAGGGTTGGGGAAGATGATACTTTGTTTTGACCCTTGTAGGAATGCTTTGCTTATTTCAAAATGTTGAAAATTTCTGTTCCTTGGTTTCAGCTCAGGGTGTGTATTCGTTTTGATTTAAAACTAGTCATGTGCTTAAAACTATGCTTAAACTTAATCTTCATGACTAAAAATTAGAGCCATGTGCCAGCATGTGGTGCAGGAGTGCTGGCTGTTGGTGGTCCTGGACCCTGTCCTGCCAGGTTTGCCATATGGCTCTGCTGTCCCAGGGATGGGGAAAGGAACAGTGATAAGTGTTTGACCAGAGAGTTAGGAACAGACTTTTTAGTAATATTTGTAAACTTACAAGATGACTATGACAATTACCATGTGCAAGAAAGAAGTCTCTTTTGTCCATAGTTATTAATTATTTGGTTTATGCTGTTAACGCTTCATAGCTGGGTGACTTAAACATCGGCAAAATGATGACCATCATGGTCAAAGGTATTTTGTGCACTTAGTGTTATAAATAAAGACCCCAAGAGAACCCAAAAAGAATCCAGTAGTATGGGAAATAAAACTCTGGGCTAGGTTGGAAGTAGTTGTTTCACTTTCTCTTCCGGAGACTGCTTCCTCCTGAAGAATGAGGAAGAGCAGCACTGACTGCTTGCTTGGCTTTACTCTCTTCCCCACCCCATGGACATTGCCCCTGCAATTGTCCCCTGTGTGTTTTGAAGGTCATTGTACAGGCAGCTCCCAGGCTACACCATCATCTTTTTTATTTCCTCGGGAAAAGCCACTGCAAAAGCATTTCTAAGGCAGAAACCCAGGTGTAAAGTGTGCCAGCCATTGGAAGAGGCAGGAGAATTCAGTGTAGGCTCTCAGGTCAGAGAACTGTCCCAGCACTGAAAAGCTGTAGGAAAGTTACTCAGTGACCCGGTACTCACTAATGGTATTAGAGGGTTGTGTTTAAAAATATGTGCTGCAATTTGGCAAGCCTTGTGGTGTTTGAGATTTTCATTTAAAACCTTTGATCCTGGAGGCAAATAGGTAAGGCAGTTTCAAGGACTTGCTAAGTCTGTTGACCCCAAGATTGTGTAGAAAAGCTAGAAAGGCTGCAAAAAAGCTCAAGTCCAACAAAACTCAGATAAACACATGATGGGCTCTGTCTTTGAGTACTCTATTCTGCCCTACTTCCCCTAGCAGTTGAATTTTTGATGCCTGGTGTTGGCAAACCTGGAACAGTAACGTTTCCAGTGGCAGGGACGGACCATGCTGACTGCTCAGTCCCCAGGGCTTTTGCAAAGCATTGCAGTGAAAGTCTGGCCCTGCAAAACCGTGAAATTCCTGTAAAAATTAGGTTTTGGAACCTCTCTTCGATAGAACAGATGGTTTTTGTGTGAAATTGAGTCACTAATGCAATAAGCTGCTTTCAGCAGCTGCGATGACTGAGGTTTTGAGCTGGGTGGGTTTTTTTGTTGAGGGTCTCTGGTGTGCTCGTGTGCCATTAGAGGGCTCTGCTGATCAAAGGTTCCCATGGTGTGTTCAGCCCCGCTCCCCACAACCCCACCAGGTGAATCCCTGCATGTCTGGGCTCTGACCAGCATCCTTATCACCCCTGCATCAGCAGCAGCTGACATGGACCAGACTGGTGCTTGAGGGATGCTGAGCAGTTGGACAGAGCCTGGGGCATCCTGTGGATGTGTGTGAGCCAGCTGCTTTCCTACACCTTCCTGACATGCTGCCTGGTAACTGGAATGGCTTCACGGGCTCCCTCAGGGCGCTGCTCTGCTGGGTTTGCCAGTGTAAATCTTCCTTCATTGAGGTTAATGAGCAAGAGGATTCCCAGCCTGGCATACGGGCAGAGCTTTGTCTTGCAGCCCTGTGTGATGTTCCACTCAAGGAAGAAATGTTTTTGAACCGAACTTGGGGTACCTTTATTTCTAGATCTCTTATGAATTTTTATATGTGTGATTTTTTTTCGTATACACTGATAGCACAAGTGCTGTAGACACTGTGATTCTATCTTCCACACACTGAAATAAGGAAGGGAGAACAGTGAAAACAAGCAGCGGAAAACTTACTGACTGACCTTCTTCAGATTTTCACCTGGGGCTGGGGTATGGTTGACTTCATTGCAAACTTGACTTATTTTGGCTAGGGCTGGGCTCAATATTTGCTAAGCATCCAACTGAAGTTAATAATAGTCATGTTGGATGTCCAGTCAGTGCTCCCTGGTGTCTTATATTGTGTGTATATTTTTAGAAGACAGTCAGATTTGAGTAATTTTTTTGATAAACTATTTTTTCATGAAGCTCTTTTTTTTTTTTTTTGATAAAATAAAAGAGTATTCAACTAGCAGTTTATTCAGTGGCTGCAGTACTTCCTGTGAGAGCTGCTCCTGCATCTGGCAGTACTTGAGGATAGGTTGAAATCTGTGAAGTATTTCCCAAAAGCTGTGAATCAGTGATGGTCGTGTCAGAGATGGAGAGGAGGTGTCCAAGCACACACAGTCTGTTTCAGGCCACCAGATGCCTTCTGTGGTGGTGAGGGGCACTGCACAGGCATCCTGTACCTTCAGGGAATGAGTTGTGAAGGGCGGGGAGGGTGAGAGAGGGCCATGACTGCACATAAAAATATCTGTTGGTATGTGCTTTTGGTATTGCTGGAATACCTCATCTGGCCTGCAGTAATTGTTGAGTGGTACCCAGAGATTCACCTGTTATCATTGTGCTTAAAGTTGAAGCTCGTTTTTTGTTTTGGCTGCTGAATAAACTTCTTGGATTGAGTCATGACTTGATGGGCGCCTTCAGAAATGAAGCAGGCTGTGTGAAAACAGACTGAAAAGAAAAATCACGAGAACAAAAATTTGAAAGAATAGCTGAGCTACTTTTTAAGTGTGAAATAAATGACACTGGTGAGGGTAAACTGGAGCAGAACTGATTCTGCACAAATTCCCTGTATACCTCTCCTGGGCACATGCAGCAAGCGTGTTTTTATGTTGTCTGTGCTGGAAGAGAGAAGGTGTTTTCCATTGGTACAACACATGGGGCTCCTGAGAATGTAGATGCTAATATTCCCTTGGACACTGTGGCGTCTGTGGGGCTGTGTGGAGAGCCCGGTGTTATTCATACGTGCTAATAACAAAACACCTCTATTCTACGTATTTTTTCTTTCTTAGCTTCCTTTACGATCTCTCTTCATAAAGTGGACAACACCACAGTTACGATTAAACTGAGACCCGGTGTTTCACCAAGCTGTCGAATTCGCATTAAAAGTGTCATCAGGTCTGACCTCAAGATAAAGTCTGGGGAGAATGTGACTTTTACCTTCACCTGTAGTACTCCAGAGAAGTATTTCATCATGGAAATTCAGAAAAATATTGGTAAGATACAGATTTTTAAATTTTTCCCCAGAGGTAATTTTCCTCCAGTAAAACCACATGCTCTTTTTCCTGCTACTGTACTAAGGTATCTCCCATAATCTTAGGTAAGAAGAAATCTCTGAGCACTGATAAAAAAACCTTGAATTACTGCTACTACTATGCAAGCTAAAGAAGTCTGTATTGCAGGTGGCAGAATTAGTGTTGACTTGACTGTGTTGGAAACAGCTAGATGGCAGTTTGTTGCATCAGTTCCATGCTGCCTTTCGTTTTCCCACAATTTATAAACCCATCAAAGAATCTTTTTACTCCTGTCAAAAGCCTCTGAACACTTATGATAATATATTATGTATTTGATGAACAGCTTGATTGTGTCTATAAGGACAACAGAAACATCGAAGACCTGCACATGTTTCTTTATATTTAATGAATATTATTGAAGTCAAGAAACTGTAAGCTCAGAAGGGTAACTAAAGCTTCTGCTTTGAATGTTATCCTTGGAGTATGTACTCTTTAACGGCATGAACACGTGCTACTTGTCATCTAGATCTCAAACTTCATTGAGTATTCAGTCTTTAGTAACATCTTCATTATTTTTGGGGTGATGTTCAAGGATAATTCTCTTAATGTTTTGGAATTTTATTCATATGATTCATGCAGATAGTAACACTCACTCATATATAGCTCATATATTTGCAAGACACACTTGTGATATTTCTGCTTTTGAGTTGAAGCCTAGATATGGATTGAAGTATATTTATTTTGAGTGTCAATCAATTGTTTGGATTTTTCAGATAAAAGTTTTTTGGGTTCCCCCCAGAATCCTGCAGTGGCAGTTCTTGTTGTTCATCTGGGCACCAAGGGAACAAAAATACAGTTCATGGCAAGCAGTAAGAAATTTAATGATGAATGATTTGCCAGAAACTCTCTGGGGGAGATGGGATAAAATGGATTCTCTAGACCTGTGATTTCCAGCTCACTTGGCACTGCATTTCTCCTTTTTCCCCATTCAGACTCTACCCTATTCACTAAATACCTTCTAAATTCTTCAGCAAACAAGGCGGAATACTAGAGACAATGAATCCCTTCTGTTAGTCAGCCTGACTAAAGCAGGTTTATCCTGTCTATTCTATGGGCTGGGAGTCCTGTTTGGAGACAAGCTGTGACCATGTGACAGGAGTGTCTTTCAGTGCACATAGAAGAAAACTTAAGTGCAACATAAAAGTTGTGATAATAGCAAGGAAGGGGAAGTATCAAACTCCCCATTTAATGGAATGCTTTCCAGAGTGTATCACAGCTCTTCTCTCTCTGCCTTTAGACTGTGTGTCAGGTCCATGTCCCTTTGGAGATGTTCATCTTTACCCACTGGGGCTACCTCGCCTTAACAGGACTTACATCTGGGATGTGAAGGCAAGTACAAAAGCTGGACTTGAGCTAAAATTTTCTACCCCATGGCTAAGACAGATTGAACCAGGAGAGACATGCCCAGACTCCATTAGGTACAACATCAACAGCTGTATTGATAAGGCCACAGTCAACATTGGCACCTTCTGCAGGAATGGCTCCGTGTCTCGTGTCAAGTTGCTGGGAGGAGTTGTCATGTCCCTGCACCTCCCGTGGCACTCACTTCTCACCACCTCAGGCTTCAACATAGCCAACAGGGCTTCCATAAAACGTGAGTACGGAGTACTGAAACTGCCTCCTGCAGATTGCAGCAAAATTTACTTCAACCTTTCTTCACAGTTACCCTTCCAGAATTGGTGCTGCTGTCCCTAACTCCCTTCCACTTCATCTTTTCTGGGAACTACTGTTGTATGATTTTTAGTTTGGTTAGATGGTGCTCTTCTGTAGTCAAAATATCTTAGTTTGGTTGATTGTTAATTATGAAAACTGTTCTGTCTCTGGTTTTGGTGCACATTAATCATTTTAAATCTCTTTAAACTTCCTAAAACTTAAACATACCTGCTTTCTTGGTTTTGTGAGTTTTTGGCTAGATGAGACTAGGTAATATAATTAGAATGAGCCAGAGAGTTTTTTGCTGGTTGCAGTGTGTAGTGTAGTCTTGTTTATTTTTGAAAAAAGCTTCTTTAACTTCTGGAGCCTCAAACCAATGCCTCTCTTCAAGAGAGGAGTGTGGGAGAAGGGAAGCAGTGCATGGGAGGCACATGAGGCTGCTTAAATACATTTATCTGTTTCAACCTGCACAGTAACATAAACTGTTGTGTAATTATCTTCCTAAAACACCTGGAATATTATACAGCAATCAGTGGGTTACTTTGTGATCTCATGACAAATCTTGCTCTGTACTTGAATTCTAGTGTTGTTGCTATCAGTTATAAAAGTAACCTGGTCCAGGCTTGAGCTACTGGAACATGAGTGTTTTGTAATTCCTGGCACTCCTCACAGCTACGCATCATCACTGGAGCCCTAGAGTGGGACCATAATCTCTATGTACCCAACTTTACACTGCCGAGAGTTATCCCAAGATAAAGTGTCTTACACAGCCTGCACAGTTCACATTTGTGTTTTATTGTGCCTATTTGTGGCTCTTTGCTGGTGTGCTTTTGTTAGACTTAGGAGGTTTTTGTAAAGAGAGCTACATGCTGCTATAAAAGCTTGCCTCTTTTGTTTCCCAAAACCCAGTGAAGCAGAAGCAGTTATCAGGTTGAGTGTTTGCTCTTGCAAAGCCAGGCACAGGAATTAGGATCTCACCTTTCCCAATAATAAAGGCTTGTCTGTCCATGTGCTTGAAAGGCTAACCTGCTAAACTGAAAATGCAGTATTAATGTATTCCTTACCTTTGCTGTAATTGAAGACAAAAGAATCAGCTCAAGTATATGTTTTAGTCTGAGTGTTTTGTAATAACCTAACCTGTAGTTGGAGTGGGTGATCTCACTGTCAAAATGAAAATTCTCTGCTTCTGGAGTGCTGGATATGCCAGTGTGTCTTCAGTAATTGGAACTTGTTTGTTATGTTGTGGTTCCCTCCCTGTTTTAGGGTTGTGCATTATTGAATCCACTTTGAAGGGGGAGTCTTCGATCACTCTGATGTCCCCTAACTACCCGCTGGGCTTTCCAGAAGATGAGCTCATGACGTGGCAGTTTGTGATTCCTTCCAACATGAGAGCAAGCGTGTTCTTCCACAACTACAGCCTCTCCAACTGCGAAAGGAAGGAGGAGAGGGTGGAGTACTACATCCCGGGCTCCCCCAGCAACCCGGAGGTGTTCAAGCTGAGTGACAGCCAGCCTGCCAATATTGCTGGCAGTTTCAACATGTCCCTCCAGGGCTGTGATCAGGATGCCCAGAACCCGGGCATCCTTCGCCTGCTTTTCCAAGTCGTTGTTCAGCTCCCACAGGTTGATGAGAGTAAGTACCTGCCTGCTCCTTTTGTTGCTTTTGCTTACAGATATCTGGACTGAGCACCACCAGGGAGAGAAATACTCTTTTGTCTTTGGTATCTCTCTGAGTTTAAGGAGGTTGCCAAGCAACACTGAGGCCTGTTTTACTGCCCTACCACTGGCCACCAGTACAGCAAGGCAAGCAGCGATGCTGAAATTTGCAATTTGCAATGGAGTATTAAGTGCTGTTGTATTTTTTACACTGTAACTTATAAATGGAGACTCCTTTCCCTTTCCAGCACCTGAATCATGTAATTGAAAGCTGCCTTTAACAGTTTTGCTTTCAGACATAAGACTCAACATTTTAAAGATCATTCTTAAAATGTGAGCCCAGTTTTCTGCTCCCTACATGAGCAGTTGCACTTAACAAGGTGAAACCCACTGTCATGGTAGGTAGCAAGATCTGTGGCATTAACTGGTGAAACGAGAGATGTAAAATTGTCTCCATATTACTAATGGCATCAATATGCATCTTTCCTTCCTTTCTTCCTTCCTTGGAGTTTTATTTTACTTCCTAGAGAAGGTTGAACAAATGTGAAGAAGTCACATTAACACAAAAGTTGTCAGTAAGGTATTCCAGTAATAATATCCCCTACATATTTGGATGTTCTTCATTCTTTGGATTTCTTTCTCTACACTAAGAAAATAATTGTTTGTTTGTTTGTTTGTTTTCTAGCCCAAAATTCAGATTGGTGTAGCACAATGACTTGTAATACCTGAGCATTTCTCTAAAAACAGAAATAAAAGGCCTGTCTAGGTAATGAGCCATGGAGGTAGTGATTTAGCCTCTGACTTCGCAGCTCTGACCTCAGTTCAAGGTGGAGGTTGATAATCAAGGTTCACTCACTGCAGGAGAGCAGGTGCAGGAAAGTCCACACTTGACTGCCACTGTGTCAGGAGCTACTTAGAGGCTTTCTAAGTAATTTTAGAGAGAATAAGGTTTGAATGGCTTGTGCCCTGAAGTCACATATCCAAAAAGGATCTGTAGCATCTCACTGTTACAATTCTTTGTTCTTTGTCTGTCTAGCCTGGCTCCACTTATGAACAGCAAATCCTCACAGAATTGTTGTTAACAAAGTTGTGTTTGCTTACATTTACTGTGTGTTGCATCTTGGAAGCTAGACAGAATGAAAACATTATATTCAGTTAATCAGCTTTATCTCCCTTCTACTTTGGAAAGCAGAGAGAATTTTAATATATTTATGGCCGGTAGACAAGACGATAATCACCTAAAAAATTAAAAACAGGTTGTCATTCTGTGAATGAAATGCAAGTAATAAACCACTTGGATTTGAGGGACAACAGTGGTTTCTCTAGGGATTTTATAGAATGCCATGATTGATTTTGTAGTTATGTAAGTTCCATCAAAGATTCAAATTCAGCCCTCAGGTTGCCAACTGCAACATTGCTCTTATTAAAAATGCATTGGTATCTGCGTATTCTCAAAGCTTCCCAAACATTTGGGTATTCCACAGCTGTCTGTGGTGCTTGTCATTAAATAAGAAGAAAATACAGCTCTTTCCAGTCACAATAACTTCTTGATCTAACTCTTCCTGTGTTTAGCTGCTGCAGGAAAAAACATTCTGAAAAATGATAACCTTGTGGTAGGGGTCCTAGGTTATGCGCTTGGTTGTGCCAATGGCTTGGATAATTGCATTTGACCACTTGCCTTTTTGTGTGTCTGATTTCCCACACAGGAGAAAGCTATTTTATTCACCTTTTGTGTAGGACTTTGTGTAGGACTCTGTAGCTAAAGCTAAAACCTGAAAATGAAGAGTAGTAATAGAGTATGTGTGTGTATGTGTGTATATAGGTACACTGCTTTTTCCCCCCCTCTCCTTTGTAGAATCATTGAATGGTTTGGGTTGGAAAGAACCTTAAAGTTCATCCAGTTCTAAACTGCCCTGCCATGGGCAGGGACACCTTCCACTAGACCACCTTGCTTTCTTTGACATCAGAGAGAGGTGCCTTATTAACAGCACCAGGATGTTGTGTGGATCCAAAAATCTATCTTTCCACGTGATAGTCAATCTTTATGAACTACACTTGCATTTTTTTCTCTTTCCTTCTATTTTCTCCTTCCAGATGTTCCGAATATTTGCTGTAACAGCTGCTCATATAATGGGGTGAGAAGAGGCAAAGGAGGTTCTGGTTCACACTGTGCTTCTTGCCTGTAATTGCTCTGGGGTGTTTTTATTGCAGATGTCACCCATTTGGTCGACCTGAGCAAGGAGAAGAACATGACTGTGACAATACACTTGGAAGGGTGGCCTAGCCAGATCCCCCTCGTGTCTGAACCCGTATGCCTGATCTGCAAGGATCCTCGCACCTGCGACCGTGTCTTGACTTTAGTCTCTGGTGCTGTCTACAGGATCTCGTTTCTGTGCAAGGACCTGTCCCGCCTGAGGATCACGGCTGAAAAAGGCATAGGTTATTATTACAAAAGTGCCTTAATGCTGGTTCTTAGGGAGTGCTTTTGCATGTTTTTCCCCAGGGGTCAGCCACATCTTCTCCCTCACTTTGGCTTTAAATGGATTGATGTTGGAAATGAGGTGTTGGCCAGCTGGGAGATGGGTACAATGAATCTGGAGGTGACCTTGTTCAGTACATCATTCTACCTTTAAGAACAGAAACTGCGTGGCTGTTCCTAGAAGGGGAGAGGTAGAAGTCACCTAAGAATCTTCTCACTGCAGATTATGGAAACAGAGCCAGAGAGCCATCAATCTGCCCATGAAAATGCAGGAACAAGGTTGCCATCAGGAGTGCATCTTGTGCTGCTTGTGTGTCCCCTTGATGTAGGACTTTCCCAAATGCTTTCAACTAAGGATAGAAAAGAGATTTAAAGTATCCGTACCTTGACTAGTCTGCAACAGTGTCCCAGTCAGCAGGTATATCTTGAGTGAGGGACTTGGAATCTGTTTGTTTCTTTGGTGTCCTGCACCTGTAAAATAAAGCTCTTTAAGTACAAACAGTACACGTTTGGGTAAAGGTTACTAAGAGTGGATATTTTCTTAGGTAGATGCTTATCTGGGTCTGTAATGCAAACCTGACAGTACTCTGTGTGTGCCCAGGTGTTTCCTCTGCAAGAAATACCCAACCCTTGGGATTTTGTTTTTGTTTTTGCAGGCTGTATGGATATTCGTTGGTGTCAGAGGAAGGTCTATTCCCTTTCAGTGCCCAAGGCTATTACCCGATTGCCAATTCAACTGCATAAGTTTATTTGGAAGCTCTTGGCTACTGATCTGATTAATGTAGAAATTACATCTCCGACCTTGAAACTTCGGCAACATGTCCCAGAGCAGAAGTGCAACACAAGCTACAGTTACAGCATTGTTAGTGCCACCCCAGAGACTGAGCTCAATGTTGGTGTATTCTGTCCTGGTGGCTCTATTGAAAAGATTCAGATGAGGAATAATATCACCATATCCTTAAAAACATTTGGTAAAGGATTCATCAATGAGTCTATCCCTCAGGATCTGAAAATGTCTTTTGTGCCACATATTAAAGGTAAGGTAGTGGGGTTTATACTACTTTGTTGTACAGTGATAGATCTCTCAATAGGCTTATTAAAGCACATATGGTTAAACAGAAATTAAGAGTTCAATTCTATAGCAGTGGCTCTAGGACTAGACTCTAGAATCAGTCTTTATCTGAACCAGTGATGTGGTTTATTTCGGGAAGAGAGAAGGAGCTTTGTATTCCAGGTAGTGGATTGTTGATTGTGGGAAATTCTGCAGGTATGTCTGTGTTTATTGTGATAACACTGATGTGGAAAAGGACGATAATTATCAAAACTAAGTTTTCTTGTCTTTTTTGCCTTCACTGCAGATGAGTGCACATTCACTGTGAGTCCAAATCCAAAAGCTAAAGTTTACTTGCAGACTCCCAACTGGCATTATGGTTTACCTCCTTACATTTCCATATCCTGGTTCATCATTGTGCCCAGCAAGCAAACTGCCCGCCTCGGCTTCTCCAAGGACCGCATGGGCATTGCCTGTGAGACGGGCCGTGCCTACATCAACATAAAGGAGGAGACTCCGGGAGCAGAGGAGACAGTGCGCCGCGAGGACGAGCTCCTGCCTCAGCCCCGAAATATGCATCACAACTTCTGGGTGAACATCTCCAACTGTAAACCTGTGGATAAGACACAGCTGACCTTGCAGTTCTGGGTGACTTTTGCTGACAAGCAGATAGGTGAGTCCTGTAATGTCATGGTGGTTTGTGTTCTGCTTGTATCCTTGCTTGCCCTTGGGGTAACAGTAGTGGATGGTGGTCCTCCTTAGATGTGGGTAGTTTGTGAGTTTCCTGCCTTTGAAAACGTCTGTCCCTCAAAAACTCCTGAGAGTTTCAGCTGGGTACTTCTAGGAGCTGGGGAGCAAGGAGGGGTTTTAATGTGGTATGGTTTTTTGGGAGTGGGAGGTGTGTTTCCGAGTTTTCTTTCAGTAACACAAGCAATTGCAGGGATCGGGGTAATAAGACTAGATTTCATTTTTTAAAAAGTTTTAATTTAGATTTTTTAATTGGAGATAACAGACAGAATGTATAATAAGATCAAGTGATGTTTTTCCCTTCCAGGGTCACAGACCTGGTGAACAACTTGGGATTTGATTATGCAAACTTATTCATCCAAGTAGTCCTCACTTTATGTTAGCAGTTCAATCAGTCTCATTGTTCACATGAGCAAGAAATCCTCCCTAGGACAGATCTGACCATTTAATGGAGATTGGGCCCTGACTGCTAGCAGCAAATTCTGCATTCTTGTTCTCTTTCATCTCCTTGAAACATAAACAGTTTTTTAAAAAAAAAGATGAGGGGGCATTTTTAGGCTAGGCTTTGCTTATGTAAATTTGCTTCACATTTGCACTTTCTAATTTTTTGATCTTTTTTCCCCCATTTTTTTAATGTATACTTCTTTTAAAGCATGAAGCATTTTTCTTTGCTCACACATAGACTTTCCTAATCAATTTTATGACTCCTAGATAACCCCAGGTCAACACAACCTGTGCATTTCAGAGGAAAGGATGGTTTTGAGGGGAAGATGTGGAAATGTTACTATTTCTTCTTTTGAGTCTTTCTCTGTTTCTTTCTGTGGTTTCATCTCTTCCTTGCCTATTCAGCCAGAGATCTGTGAGGTGCTGTGGGTAAGTTTAGCAGTGCATGAACTGTATCAAATTCTTTGAGGTGGGTTGGTTCGTTGATTTGGTTATGCTCCACTGCCAGTCGTGAGAATTTGCTGTTGCTTGGCCTCCAACCTCTTGGAAATGGCTTGGCTTGTCCTGTGGCGAGCATGGTTTGGGAACTCCTGCTCTGCAGGCAGCTGCTATGCTTAGAAGCTCTTGACGGGTTCAAACCCAGACAGATTTCAGGAGAAAGCTGGGTGTTCTTTCTTCTGCTCAGTGTCCTTGTTCCTTGTCTGTTTGCAGACCTTGGAATCATACTTGCTGTGGTGGCCGGCGCTGGAGTTCTCACAGCGATTGGACTGACTGTGTGCTGTGTTAGGAAGAAGTAAGTTCATAATTCAGGATGTGTAACTTAGCAGTTCAAGAAGGCTTTTTGGGAGAACTGCTGGGCCCTCTGTTTCACAGGTTGATACAGATCCCTTGAACCAGGGTCTAAAGTATGAGGTCTGTAGTGTGACCCCCAGGAATGCTTCTTTATTCTAAACTGACTGACTTTAAGAACACAGCAGTCACATTACTTCAACCTGCAGAGCAGTGCTTACCTTGGCCTTAAGTGCAGGCTTTTGGCTGTACTGTGAATCAGGTGTTGGTTGGACCTCCTCAGCAGTCCCTGCCACATGAAATCCCAGTGAATGTGGCCGGTGCGTGCGTGGCATTCTACTCAGGTCTTTGTTCAAACAAGCTGTGAGCTCACACAGATACACTAATTCTTTCATCCACACAGCCTCCAGCAGCTCCTGGAGTCCGCACATCAAGTGGGAGCATTTTTCTCTGAGATGAGCCCTTGGGGAGAGAAATGGGTTTTGCAAAGCTTATGTGCAAAACATAAAAACATAAAAATAAAAAATTATGTTTTTACTCATACAAGCAGAATCGGAAGTCACTGATAGCCTGGGCTCTCTGATACATGTATGCTCAGTGCTGCCAAGGTGGTTGGGTCCTGAAGCTGTAGAGCTGGAAAGAATTTATGCAATATGGTGACTTGTGCAGTTAGGGGCACATTTTCCTGCCACACAGGAAAGACTTTACAAATAAAGGCTTAAAAGTCTTCAGTTCAGCCTTTGCTCTTTCCAATTTAGGGACAGTCACTCAGGAAAGCATAACGAGAAAAGTTCATTTGACTTTCATTTTGACCCACTATCTTGTCTTCAGTAACACTCAGCCTTGTTTTTGTGAGGATCTAATGGTCTCTGGGTCTTATTAATGCCAGTGGATGTTGTGGGACTCGGTACAGTGCACAGCCAGGATCCCAGTGCTTGGGAGACCATTGGAGTTAATCTTGCAAACTTCAGGATCAGCAGAGCAACAGTTGGTAACCAAATAATGTGAAGTTATTTTCTGCTCTGTTGAAAAAGCATGTCTAGTCTCAAGAGTTATTTTTCCCCAAATTGTGAGCAAAGCCTTTAATCCAGGTAGGCTGCCTGACACTGTGTGGCTGGGATGAGTGAACAGAAGCTGTTGTTATTGAGTTCCAGCACACCAGACGTGTTGTTTTTGACCTGTTAACAATTTCAACTCTGTAACAGGAAGAAGAAAACCCAGAATCCCATGGTGGGAGTGTACAATGCTAATGTGAATACCCAGATGCCTGGAAAAAAAGGCTTATTTGGGAAAGGGAGGCAAAACAATGAGTCTCATGTCTATGCAGTTATTGATGATGCTGTGGTCTATGGACACTTGCTGAAGGAGTCCAATGGCTCAGTCGCTCCAGAAGTTGATGTGTACCGGCCTTTTGATGGACCCATTGGTAGCTTGCCGCCTTCTCCACCTCCATTCTCCTTCAGAAAAGACATTAAACGCTCTTCTAACACCGAGGAGGAGCCTCCACCCCTGACGGACACAGACCAAGACACTTACACATTTGCTCATCAGAAATCAGGGCAATCAAAGGACAGTGGAGATGCCAATGAAAAGGATAAGGGAGATACAAATGTGCCCTTGCTGGAGAATAAGGAACAGGATGGTTTAGTGGAGTAATTTTATGCCAGGTATAGCAGTTTCCTGTGGAAACACAGGTGTAAGGACAGTGGCCTAGGAGAAAAACATACTGAAGAGGAATGTTATTTTTAAATACATTTTTATGTTGTTTTGTTTCGTGTGTGTGTTTTCAGTTGTTTTTTGTCTTGTTGTTTTTTTTTTTTTTTTTTTTTTTTTTTTTTTTTTTTTTTTTTTTTTTTTTTTAACTTCAGCTGTTGATAGCTTTCAGTTTTACAGTGAACACCTAGCAAACTCAATACCAGTCAGGACTCTCCAGGACTGGTTGTGAAACAGGTGCCAAAGGTATGCTTCTGCTTTTTACTTTAAAGGCATCAGGAAAAGTTAATTCCTAACCACCAGCTTAAAACTGTGGCCATTGATAGTGGGGAGAGTATTCTGTCCAGTATTTCCTCCTCTCACAAGCCATTATTTGTCTGAGTGTTGGTTGGAGACTCCTAGAAGATGCAGACTGCATCACTGTCTCAAGGCAGCTCCAGGTTGCACATGGCTCAGCCATCTGCTAATATCTGACCAAAGGTGGGGACACTGTGCTTTCCATCACTTGCAGCTTGAAAACCCATCATATTTAGCATGCCAGTGGCTATGTGAGTGTAGTGAAAGACCAAGAATGCTGCCTAGAAGAGCTCCGTGCCTGTAAATCAGTGTGATCACTTGAGCTTGGGCTCTTCTCCTTCAGAAGATAAGTTATGGGTTTTCTCTAATTTTTGACTGATGTTCTATTTGGATTGCACCATGTGAGCTTGCACCAAAGACTATTTTCTTTGCTCTTTTACAAAAACAGTTTCAAAAGTCTAAACCAATTTGTGCTTCTGTTCAGGTGCCTGTGATATTCACATTTTACTAATACCTTGCACTTTTGGTTCAAGTGAGAGTAAGGATTCAATAAAGAAATAATGATGTGGTCGTTCAGCTGTTAACTAGTGCTTTTCACTTCACCTGTTACATAAGGTTTAAAATACAGGGTAAAAAAAACTGTTTCCAGTAGTTGGTGTCTCTTAAATGTGAAGAATGAACCCATAAGAAAAGCCTAGATGTTTTAAATTTTTTTTGTGTATCAGTCTGAATTTAGCAACCATGTTGTTATGATGGTGGGGACAGTTCTTGACTTCTGGCAGAACTTACACTTCAGTTGTCTAGCTGCCCCTGAAAGGCATCTCTTGAAATCTGGGGAATAAAAGGTCTCATTTTAAGTGCTGTAGTTAGCATGCCCCCCAGTTTCTGTGCCTTTTACAACACGAGGGTCAGATCCTTGTGGCTATATGAATGAAGTTTCCTTTTATATACAAACATCTGTCTTGTCCAGGTGTACAGTTTACTGAGGATGTTTGCAATTTTGTGTGCAGCGCTAGACTCAATGATTGGAGAATTTATCTCCAAATATCTTATGGTGACTGTTTCTTGCCTAGAGATACACAGAGGTTACATGAAACGTTTAGACAAGTGTTGCATGCAGTAATGTTAAACATATAATATTTTAAATGAAACTGTCTTTATTAGAAACCTTACTGTTTACATTCCATAAAAATGTGGATTTCTTCCTGTATTAAATATGCTGGCATTGCTCACTGACTATTTAGTTGGTCAAGTGTTTGTATTTAACAGTGTGTACCATAATACTGCTTGGACCACTAGAAGATTCAGTAAAAAGTCATACCTGACACAGTTTGCTGTAGTATATATCAAAACACATGCCAGCTAAAAGTGCCTTTTAGTTGTTCCAGGTATCTTCCTGCTCATTTTTATCACATTCAGTACAGAAACGTGTATTCCTCGACCTCTGGCTACTCACTGGGATCACATATTTCAAAGTGTACTGGGTCATTTTGATGTCATTTGAGAACTTGAAAAGATTTCTGCAATACTGGTATCAGTTTTTCTCAGGTAACTGAATTGCCAAAACCATTTTCTGTCGGCGTAGTCCAGTTGTGCATTTGTCTGGGCAACATTCCTCAGTTCTGTTTTATTGAAAAGTAGTATGTCTGTAAAAGAAATTCAAGGCTTTCTCATCCCTCCAGCTCAATTTCTGCAGTTCCTTAGATGAAATTTTTAGTTTATGTTCCTTCTAACCAACTGAGGAAAACATAATGGAGGTTGGGCTTTTGTTCACCTCTTGATCCTTGAGAATATGATTCTTGTTGACTGATACTTTTATGTATTCTATTTTAACTCAGCTTTCCGTGTGGCAATATAAACCTTAGTTTACAGATGTCTTCAGTCTGAGGCTGACTTTCACTGTGCTTATTTGGTATGTTTAAAGAAAGAGTTCAAGCACAGATTTCAGTTTGCTTTACAGTAAGAGAAAGTTGTGACTTAATTTTTTCTTTTTTTTTAAGAAATAACTAAATTATAATGCTACTTCCAACTGGACTAACTAATGTATCTCCTGTGTGTGAACTCAGGCTGAACTATTTTGATGTCTGCCTGTTGGTGGCTATGCCATCACCCTAGACGATAGAAAGGGGTTTCTAGGGAACCTGGTTTCCTGGGATAATAAACTGCTATCTGTGCATGTCCTTATTCTTGCATAGCCAGTGATATGCTGTTAATGACTGTTTTTAAAGATGTGTTCAGATCATTGAGGAGAAGGGTTGTAAAATATTTCTGGATTTCATATAAAAATAAACAGTTCATCGGCTTCTCAGTAGGATCAAGATGTTTGTAATTTATTCATGCCCAACTGACAGATACAATTGAATTCAAAATTAGTTTCTTTTCAGGGACAATAGCACATTTTATGAACAGTCCTTCCGCCCAGCAGTGACCCTTATGAAAATGTGTGAAGCCCATTTTGTTCCAAATAAAAGTTCATGGACTCAATACATACTGATTGCTCTTTTGGTTTTTATTATTTATTAATTTATTTATTTTGGGGCAAGTTTCATGCACATAGAAAATTATGTTTGCAACCCTTACTACCAAGGATCCCAGTAATTGCTGGGGATGGGTCCTAGGTTTAATTAATGAGATCTCCTCTTGGAAGGCGTGGGAAGTGCAGCAAGAATTGCCCTGTCTCTAGGCCCTCTCCAAAACTGCCACTTAATACAAATGTAAATGCAAGTGCTTATCATTTGTATCTTTACTACAATTGTGCCATCCTGGAGTAATTCCTTGGCAGTGGTTTTATCTAAAAATGAAAATTTCTAAGTCTAATTAGCCATTAATTGAAAGGTGGGGGTCCATAGGAGGACAGCAGTTGCAGAACTCCTGGCCCAAATGTAATTTGCTTTTGAAAAGCAAAGAGAAGCTCAGGGTTTTGTTGCCCAAACCGGCAAAGCTGAAAAGATACCTCCTGCTTCTTGGGCTTGAATTTGTAAGGTTTGGACAATCCTTAGCTATCAAAATACTCAGTAATTTCTTTATTTTTAAGCATGTTTGCGAATACTCTAGTTAAATTTCCAGACAGATCCAAAGCCAAGTTACTATTTTGTTGCATTACAGCATAATCTGTAGAGCACCAGTAGGAATTGAGAACGTAATTTTTATTCTTGACACCAGATGAACAGTGAGACTTGAACCCCTCGACCCTAGGGAGTGAAAAAAATCATGTTACTCTGAAGAAACTACCCTGGGATACCTGTGAGTGTGACAGCAAATACATTTATTTAAGTCTGTGAATGTTTTGGGGGGAGCAAGGAGAGAGCAAAATACCGAATATCACTCATCCATGTGCACATCTTCACCAGCCAGCATCTAACAGCAAACTGTGATATACACAAAGGTGGGAGCAAGTCTGCCTCCCCAAAAACTTTGAAGCTGGAAACAAAAAAAAAAAAAGTGGAGGATATATTTCTTTAGTATAAATGGCTTTCTACATCCAGCTTAGTGATCTTCTTTGAAACTGAGGAATTGTGGCGTGGAGAACTGATCCAGCCTGGAGGAAGGAGCAGTCCTTTTATAAGGACTTTGAAATAACATGCCAGAAGTTTCTTCGATGTAAATGAAGCATGGCAAATTGTTTCAATTAGCAACACTTAACACATAATAAGTGTTTTTTGAGGTTTGGGCTGCATCCATTTCTTGTCTTAAAGAATTGCTACACTCCTGCACGCAAACCAGGCTTTATGCTTCTGGGCAAGATGAATCTTCAAAGATCCAAGGGACTGCTTTGTTCCTTACTTCATTTGTGAGTGCATTTTGTATACAGACATGTGCATTTATCCTGGTACAACTGCTGCAGTTGCTCACAGCTCTAGAATGAGTGCCATGATGCATCCTGTCAAAGATACTCCAACAGAGCAGTGCTCTCAGCACACAGCACGTTTTTTAGACATGAGGCTAGAAAAAATGACCTCGCTTTCTGTGAAGTGCTTTATCAAAAGAAAATGAGGGAAAATGTTTTGGCAGTATCCTGTCATGTTTGCAACAGAACTGGTTTTTTTTTTTTTCTAGCTGGAGATCATTCGATTTGAGAAAGTATTATTTAGAACTGACTAAATGTTTCATGTAAAGTATGTGCTCCCCTTTATTTATTAATTTTTAATAATTTTAAAAATTAAATTATTTTTCATTTGAAATTGCATGTATTTAATATTTAGTTTCCTTTAATATTTAATTTATTTAATTGATTTTATTTATTTTAAATTTTATTGTTATTTTAGTTGTTGTTTGCTATTGTTGGTTGCCGTTTATTTTGGAGGCTGCATCCTTCGGTGGGCTGGTTTGGGTAAATATGGAGAGAGGTGAGGGGGCACTTCCCTTTCACCTCCTTAAATTAAATGGGGACAGGCTTGGGTGTTCCTCAGGAACCCTGGGCATGGTTTTGCCCGAAGGGGATATAACCTTTGCCAGCTGCCATGATGGGAAAAATATCCCATATTGGTCTTTGCCTTAAGGGCTAAAATGTGGCAGACAGAGCCCATATGGACACTTCCCTCCATACATGAGATTAATGGTGGAAAAGCAGCTACTAATTACATGTGTAAATCTGGTTTTCTGCACAGAAGAACCTGTCCTTAAATGAGATTCACCGCTTGGTCTCAGGAGTGAGCCGCAGACTCCTGAACCAAATTGTTTTAGCATCTGCTTCAAATTTATCATCAGAAATGCTTTTTATTTAAAAGGTGCTGTGTGGTTTTTTAAAATAAAGGAGATGCAAACTAGTGGTGTGTTCTTCCTCTCAAAATGCTACTTTTATTTAATTGCTGGCTTCTGGAAAAAGTAACCCAGGAACAAATGCACAGAGGTCTTGTTTTGTAATACAGGGTTAACTACAAAGGGGAAAAAAACCCTACTGCTCTACAGTTTAAGCTGCTAAGTAGAGTTTTGCTCATACTAAATTCTGCATATGCATTCTGGGGCATGACAGCCTGAAGCTTTCAACTTTGAAGACCTGGACATCCACTGGCAGCTTCTCCTGAGGCAGAAACTATCAGTGTTAGGCTACTTGGAAAAATGTCCCTGCTCCTGATTTCCTCAGAAATGAGGGCTTTAAAGGAAAATGCTGTGATAAATATTTTTGTACAAGAATTATCATTTTAGTAAGATGCAAGCTCAACAGCTTGAATCTTTATAGATTCCACACTTGCATAGTAAATTAAAACTGTTCTACTTTCTGCCAAATCAAACCTGTTTAGATACTTGTTAATTCCTTTTACAGCTGAATGCTTTACCCATTCGAAAGCTTATAAACGGTTAATAGGTTTTCCCTTAGTTTCCTTAAGTTAATGAGAGTTTATTTAACAAGAGGCAAACCCTAAAAAGTAACCAAAGGCCTAATAAAATATTCTGGTATGATTGTTTGGTGAACATTTTATAGGTTAATCTTTCAGACCAATTAAAAAAAAAGGCAGCACACAGTTAGATCTTCCTCTCTAATTTCTCTTCTTTGGGCTATTGAAGAACAAATTTCTAAGTATCTTAAACCAGCCTGGCAAGGCATATGGGTTCAAGCATATGTCTAGTATCCCAAAAGATGGTATTTTTCCTTGCTAGTCAAACATCTTAGGAAAATGGGCAATTGAATATATACTTATGTATTCTGACATTTTATATATTTGGCTGGTCAGCTCTGCAGGTCAAACTCTCTCATGTTCTCCTTGGGTTTTTATGGTCACCCATCTAGGTTAAAGGACAAGATACAGCTTCAGCTGAAAGGAGTTTATGAATTTCTGTAAGAGCGCTTCCCAATACAGCTTGTGGGCGATGTTTAAGGAATCTGTGCCCAGTTTATGTCTGGGAAAGTAGCGCTTCTGGACCTAAGACAGCTCAGGCTCCAGAGGCTGAACCATGCATCAATGAAGGTGCTCAAAACACCACTGAAAAATGGAGTTTGTCATTACCCTCCTTTCTTTTCCTACTGTCTTTGTCTGCCTTTCTCACCACATTTGCAACCAGCGAAGTTCAAGATAGAGTTCTCCAGAAACTGATTTTTTTGGTGAATGTTCTCTCAGTGTTAGGTTATAAACCTCTGTCTACAATATATCTCTTGCTCTAGCTTCACCTGAACCTGCCTGGAATGCAGCAAAGCTGCTGGGTCAAGTTTGCTACAGCAAGGTCCCCAGGTTTCGCCACAGAGCAGCCACAAAGCTGCTTCAGCACTGAATGAAGTGGCAGTACTTGAAGTAATTGACGTCTCAAGTAGCTGGAGAGGTACTTGGGAAAGCATTAATATATGTTGGAAAAACTCAAATTAGTCTGGAAAGTACTGCTTCTCTTGACATGAATGACCTCTTGTATAAGTAACACCTAATTATACACCAAATTAGGTGGAAGGGTGCAGAACAATAACCCAGGTCCATGGATGGTGCAATGAATCATATCTCCACCAGTAACCTTTTTCCAAGGTGCTTTTTAAACTTTTTTCCAATCTGTACTTGCTTCACTAACACTGACTGTAGTAAAAGCATCTCCACCAATTCGCACTGTGCTTTAGGTGGTGCAGTGGTCACGACTTGGTGGCTTTCTGGCACTGAGGAGCAAAACAAAGGAGAGACATTTCCCTTCCTGCCACCTTGAAGCAGAAAATGATGATGAGAATAATGCATCCATTCACTCTTGAAGGCTCAGATATTGATTTTAATTTTAATCATTAAGCTGAAATTTAGGGCTTATTCTGAGGGTGGAGATTTTTCCTGTGTGTTTCCTTTTGGGGTGATTCCACCTCATTCTGATATATCTTAATTTCCTGATTTTAAGGTCCAGAGCTTTGCAGCCGTCTCTCTTACTTTTTACCCAAACTGAATGCAACTTCAAGTCCCTGTCTCTGGAGCTATCAACTTTAATCCCCAAGGAGTGTGAGTTCAGGGCACTGGGAAAGGGCAAGGAGAGCAGGAAAGGTGTCGATGGCCCTGCAGGGAAGGTAAGAGGATGGTGACCACATGGCAATGTCACTACTGTGAGCTCTGCCTCACCTGATGCAGCCAGCTCCTGAGACTCAAGACCAAGATTTTCTAGGGACCTCCAGGGTCATCCCAGCTCCCTCATAAGCACATTAATCAAAGGCTGAGTTTTTGCTTTGCTCTCTGCAGTTTGGCCTTCAGGGCTGTCTGCTCTCCTTTTTTAATGGACATTGATCACCTGATCAAAGTCATGAGGTAGTTTTATATCTGGCTGTGAACACTACCTACGTCTGTAGTTTCAGCAGGCTTAAAAATAGGCTACTCATATGGCCTGGCAAACAATTCCTATGAATGTTTAAAAGAAGGCAAAGTTCTCAGTAATGATGATTTCTGGCTGCTTTCAAGCTTTCCATATTTTATCTGTAAGGTGTTTTTTTCCCTAGTACTGTGCTTTCAGGATTGTTTACCTTTCTCCAGCCATACACTTCAACTACTTGCTGTGTTTGCATTATTTTTTGGTGCACACATTTTAATTTAGGAACAAACCACACTAATTGTTGTTCTTCTTTTTTGAAAGCAAGTTTTGTTTCCAGGCTGTGTATAAAACTTGTCGGTCACTCTGTAGGTAAACAGCACCCCACCCACGCAGCTCCTTCCAAGTTCTCACAGTTCAATGGAACCAATTGTTTAACCCTGTTTATAATCAGTGCGATTTCTTGAATGTTTCCTAAAATTTGACTGGTTTAAGGTCTCTTGGGGGTTTGGCTTTCTGCTCTGATGTATTATAGAACAAAGTCTGGGAGCCTACCTCAATAAATGTGTGTTGCAGCACCTCTGTGCTGGTGCTGGGGCAGGTGTGACCTGTACCATTGCCCATCTCCTGGGGTTTGGATCCCCATGTCAGCATGGCTTGACACTCAGGGGCTTTGGATCAAAGCCTTCCCAGTGGCAGAGCAATGTCCACATTGCACATGAATCTGGATGGAATTCAAGCTGCCCTTGGACTGTAATCTGCTCTAACAGTAAAGCAAATCTGTCACTGCGGTTGAGCTGATTCATATCTTCCATCTATGCACTCCTCAATTGTGTGTTTGGATTGAATATAGAATATTTTAAAAATTATTTCATTTGCTTTTTGGTGATTTGGTGGAGTTAGTTTCCGGTTTCCTTTTGGTTGAATAACTAAATGAAGTTTCAGCTCTTGTCTTCTGATCATAGTTGGCAGAGCAGCAAGACCTAGTTAGGATCTAGAGCTCTGGCAGCACTACAGTGTGGAAATCACATCCCACAAGGGATTATTTTATTGGCTTTCTTGCTAACCTTTTTCTGTAGGAAGGCTTTTACATGACAGCTCATCCAACAGGTGTCTGAGGTCATCTGTCTGCTCCTGAAGTGCGCGTTTTTCTCCTGTGACTGTAGAAGAGAAGTAGGTTATGTAGGTAGGATCCCTTGCTCAGTGGCTGTGTTTGCACAGAAGTTGACGGGACCTCTGAAGATCCCCAGATTACACCTCCTGCTCAGAGCAAGGTCCCATTGGCCAGGGCCATGTCCAGTCAGGTTTTGAGTACCTCCAAGGGTAGAGGCTCCACAGCCTCTCTCAGCAATCTGTGGTAGTCAGGGTCTGACTACCCTTGCAGAGAAAAGGGTGCTCTTCTCTTTAAGCAGAATTTCTTGTATTTCAATTTGTACCCATGCCTCTGTCTTCACTATCCTCCCCCATCAAGCATTTAAGCTAAGATCCCCTGAGCTTTCTCTTCTCCAGGCTGGGCAGTCTCAGCTCTCGCTCTCTCTCACACAACAGCTCCCCAAATCCCTTCTACTTCACTAGGTCCTTGTCCCTCCTGTACTGGGGAGTCCAAACTAGACCTGGCACTCCAGATGTGGTCTCACTGCTCCTGAGAAACACAGAAGCATTAAGCTATTGAATGTCAGAGACCTCACTTTTGGGATCCTTGTTAATGGGCGTGATAGAAGTTACTGACACTGCAGTGGGAAACCAAGCTGTCTGTGGGGCATTTCTGCAAAGCAGCAGGGGTTGTAGGTTTTATTTCCCCTCCTGCATTTTCTTTTACAAGCTGCAGTGCTTCCCAAACTGTTTTCTAAACACAGCTTCTTGAGGCACATTCTCCATTGCCAGGTTGGCAAGCGTCTTGGGTGTTGTGTTCTCTGTCCCAGGCTCAGAGCCAGCTTTCTAACACGGCTGAGGCGAGAGCAGCCATGTTCTGAGATCAGCAGCTGGCTTCACCTCTTGGCAGCACACCATCTTGGGTTTTTCTTTCCTTCCTGGAGGGATGCTGCAGGCACTGGGGTGCCTTGTGGCTGCTGCCAGCACGGATGACCCCAGGCCCCAGCACAGCAGGATAGGGAGGTCACAGGGAGATGATGCACACACTGACCTGTCTGCACAGCACAGGACAGAGTGGAGAGGCTGCCAGTTGAGAGGCTAAAATGGTTGTGATTTGTTTTCAGCTGTATTTGGAACAGTCTCCAACTGTTACCTTTGGACTCCCTCTGGGTGCTTCTATATATAAAAGCAATAAACCTTTTTTGTTGTTTTGGTTTGGGTTTGTTTTGGTTTGTACACAGTAGCCTGATATCCTCTCTATCTTCTATCCCCAGGGAGTTTATTTTCATGCTCTCCATTAGTTTAGTGACACCCCAAGCTGGTTTATATTTATGCTCCCAGGGGTGTTTTGGCCTAGCCTTATTTGCTGAGTCTCACAGATCTGTACTTCTTCCCTGTCTATGGTGGTTTCTGAGATGGACAAAAGTAACTTTAATTTAGCTTTTTATTTTATTTGTAAAAGAAGAGACTGACAGTGGGGGTCAGTGCTTACACAGGAGCAGGAGCAAACAGTAAAGCCTATAGGAATCACAAGACTCAGTGGTTCATGGGCAGAGGAGGTCCTTCCCTTTGGAGGTTCATTCTACCAATGGTCTCATTCCACAGCCACAGAGGTGGGAAGTGTGTTCCCTCCGTGTCAGGCAGGAGCAGAGGTGTTGGGGGAAATGGAAAGCCAGAGTTGTTGTTGGTGTTCCTTGCAAAGGATGACAGGGAGAGGGTACACCTGATGTAGAGAGAACCTCTGGTCTGAGTAACACCCAGGCTGAGTGGAGACGCACAAGGAGCAGACATGTGGGGTTGGGTTTCTTGTTAGGATTACTACCAAGTCCCACAAAAGTGTTCAAAGCTTGAAACAAGCTTTTGGCTCACAACTCCCAAATTCTTACCTACCTTTGCCTGCCCAGCCCTTTCACTGACTGAAGCCAAAAGCAACCTGGCTGCTGAGGTGTGTGACTACTGTGCTGTTCTGGCCCTCCTGCAGAGGGAGAGTTTGGAAAGGTATTACCTGTTTTATGGTTTTAGCCATTTCACTCTGACCCATTTGGTCCTTTCTTGGACCTTCAGGCAAAGACCTAGACCAGGTCCTGAACTTTCAGACCAGGGTGAATTGTGCTGGGGGCAATCAGTGGGGTGGGTTAGTGCAGCTCTGTTGAAGTCAGCTGTGGATGGCATAGTGCTGGGGGAACTCCTGTAGGCTCACCCAGTAACTTTTATTCTTTTGTTTATATATATATATGTACATTTCATGTTTCATCTTTCCTCTGCTCTGTCACAGAGCCACAAGCAGCTGAGCGTTGCCATCAGTGGCACAAGGTCTTATACAACATCTATTTTTAACAACATGAGGTTCATTAGGGATTGCAGGCATCACAATACATTGGTTCAGACATGATCACCTCCACATTTCCTTTTCCTGGGGGAAAGAGCTGAGGTTTCGTTCCATTAGTCTGCATGCCTTTGGCTGAGACCACACTTTGTGGACAGCATATGTTCCACTCTGGCTTGAGTGCCAAAGGATTTAATGGAAGATCAAAAAAGTGATTCCTGTCCTGGCCCCCAGCAGATAGACCATGTGTGCTCGGGACAGTTTCCCTATGGAGGCAGCCAGAATCCCCTGTTCAATTCCTCCATCCTGGCATTCCCTGTGACCACAAAACACATGGTGGGACACAAAAAACAACATTGCTGTGGTAAGCAAGGCTGAGGAATCTTCTAGAAATTCCTTCTCTTTAGCTTTTCAAAGAAGATTTCTAGTTCATAATGTACAGTACGAAGAAGATTGTAAGAACAATATCAAACTTATAAATGTAGCACTGAAACGACAAGGTCAGTTCTGTCATCCTGGATCCAACAAGTACAGCAGGGGCAAAGCCATCCTTCCCAGTGCTCCTCCCAGCTTCAGAAGAGCAAAACATCTATGAGGAATGGTGCTGGCAGGAGCTTAGCTTTGTGAAAATAGAGAGCAAGAGAGATATGAGCAAGACATCTGCTGAGAGCGACTTGTTATTCTTTAGATTTGACAGATTGACTCCTTCATGTCCTCTCTGGGAATATCCTTTGGCATCCATCTCCATGGCTGTTTTTCAGATTCACACTCCACGCAAAGATGGTCCAGCTCCAGCACCCACAACTTCCCTGAAGCTCAGCATTGCCAGGGTCCATGGCTTTCACTCTGTTCCTTTTTTGTTTCTGGGCCCCCATAAAAGCCCTCTGTTTTATTTCTCTGACCACACATTTGTGTTTTAAGACCTTGTGGTTTATGACCAGTCAGGATTAAAGCCAGCAACACTTCCAGCATTGCTGCTTTGCCTTCATGTGTATCTCAAAATATGGAGGGAACATCTGCCAAAGGAACTAGAGGATTTGTACTGAGACAAGCTGGCTTGTAGGGTGTAACCATGACCCACAGCAAAGAGAAAATGTCAGGAGCAGGGTTCAAAGTAAAACTCACTGGAGGGCTGTGCAAAAGAGACCTAATTTCACATGTGGTCCTGCAGATGCTGAAACTTCACAGACTGGTGTGAGGCACCATGTTCTACATGGATGGTCTTGTCTCCTACATGGGACACTGGAGAGGAGGAAGAGAAGGAGGAAGAGGAGGAGGAAGTCATCACCACCTCAGTGGGTGAAGGAGAGGGACTCTTGGTGCTGCTGCAGCTCTGCTCATTGCAGAGGAGGTGGGAGGCAGCTTGGGAAGGACTGGCTCCATACTGGGATCTGAGATGCCACCTCTCCCGGCACCACTACTGCTGCCAAACAGGGCTGAGGGAAGGACCTCCCTTCTGGGTTAGCCTGTATTTCAGAATGAAATTTCCCAGCAGCAAGGGAAGGGAGGAGGGAAATCTTATTTTCCTATAAAAGGATTCCTTGCCTGTATTCTGTGTATGGCATGTGACTGGGATGATAATGGGGCAGGAGGGGGAGAAGCCTATAAAGTGTATTACAGGGTGGGAGGCTCTCACTTTCCGCTTTTCCCCTCTGTCTTATCTCCAGCCTTCAGACAGATCCCTGGAGCTGCTCTGAAGAGAAAGAAAAGAAGGAGAAAGCACTCCAATCACACTGACACAACTCCATTCCTTCAGCAAGCTATATAGATATTTTTATTTTATAGTCATTTGAACAGTGGAGAGTTTGGCAATAATGACAACCTCAGAAGCGTGCACTCTGCATTTGTGTGCGTGTGTGTGTTTCCAGCTTGGCTCAGACTTGATATCTTGGAAGACCTAACACCATGCTGCTTTTATACAAAGCAGCAAAAGTGGAATCCTGTCCCATGGGCAGGATCCTGTCTTGACACCTCCAACCTGGAAGTGCAGGGTGTATGACCCAAACTGGAAGGGTTATTACCAAGCACTGGACAGCAAAGGACCACTGATACCTTTTAGCCAACAGCCAGCAAAGCTTTGTTAAGCTGCCAGGGTGACCTGCACTTCTTTCCCACCATTGCTGTTTATTTGTTTTTTTTTTTTACTTTAAACCTTTTCTCAGTAAAAAATCACTGAGGTCAGATCTTCAGATGGGCATGAATATATTGGCACAAACAGTGCTTAGCAGATTTATGTTTGCCAAGGACCGTACCTGGACCAGCAAAGACTGGACTAGTTCATCTGGGTTCCCATCATATAAACAGGCCCGGTCATTCCTAAGCTGCTGGAGTGAGTTATCCTGGGGCTTGTTTTCAATACATAGTTGTTTTTATATAGCAACATATTCCCTAACAGTACTACATTAATGTTATTTATGTAATACATACATCTTCTATTTCCAATAATATAGTTGACTAACTATGCTCCAAGTCATCACTGTTTCCCCCTTAATACTGTAGCACAAAAAAAGCTTCTGATGGGATTTTTTTCAAATATCTGGCAATGGGTCTTGCTCTTCCACTGAAGTCAGTGAAACTGGCTTCTGGCTGGTGAGAAAAGGACCAAACATGCCTGTAACTTGCCAAGTTATTCATGAACATAACACGACTAGTTGGACAACCTCTTGAGCAGCTGGTACCATGCCAAATAAGCCCAATGGTATCTCTCAATGCAAAGCAGGAGTAGCTCCCTCTGCCCATTGAGACAGGACCTTGATCCTTACAAGGCTGAATCGGGACACTGTGAGGAACAAGGAGCTCCCACAGATTGCTGCCAGGGCTTATGGGGAAGCAAAACAAGAGAAGAAAGCAGAAACTGGCTATGCTGGTGTCCCAAGAAAGCTCAGCAAAATGGGAAAGGACACTGCAGAGTGACAGCCCTGGGCCACCGAGGCAGCTGGATGCCAGGCTGGACTGCTGCACTGTGCCAAAACAACTGAGCTGTCCTAATAAATTCCTGTGTAAAAAAATATATCTATAAATCGTGCCTTAGGAAGAGCAGTGCAGCTGCGCACAGGGCTGGGTGTGGCCGAAGGAAATGCTCTAGCACTCTATAACCCGACAGTGAGCCGCGGCAACTCTCTTTGCAAAGGGTGACTCTACTGGAACACGTGCATGTGGGTGTGTGATGTGCATGGACGTGTACACACAGCTACAGCTTCATAATCCTGCTGCCCAGAGGGTACATCCAGGCTGCGGCAGGCAGGGGGATCCCCCGCCGCTACACGATCATGAACTGGCAGATGTAGGGCAGCTGCTCTCGGCACTTCTTGTCGAACCACTTGCCGATGGCGGTCCCTGACAGAGCTGCACAGTTTTCCAGCTTGCCACCGTCGGGCTGGGTGGTGATTTCAGTCTCCCAGTTCTTGTAGCGGATGGGGCTGCCCGTCATGTCGACCCACTTGCCCTCCGCGGCCATGTCGTTGAGGCCCAGCCAGATCTCGGCCTCCGAGCCGATGCTCTTGCGCATGTAGTCGTAGAGGGCATCGTTCTCCTCCCCGTTCTGGGGCGTGCTGAGTGTGCCGCCCTGAGAGATGCAGTTTTCGCTGGCCTCGTGGTATGTCTTGGTCTCCAAAAATGCCAGGAAGCATTTTAGGTGAATTTTGGTGCCTTTCAGGCAAACTGAGACGTTACCACATGAACAGAATAAAAAGACAGAAAGAGAATTTGGTTTAAAAATGATGCCCAGGAAGAAGCAGCAGCAGCAAACCCAGTAGCCAGGCTGCAAACTTAATTTTTTAGGCTGCACAGTGACCCTTGGCAGCATGGGATTCCAAGGGCCCTTTTCCCTCCCATGCAGGGCAGTTCACAGTCATGGGACATGCCCTCCCCCTCTACAAACCATTGGGTAAAATGGATTTTCAGGGTGCCCCTGCCACCCTCTGGGCTCTGCTGTTGCTGGAGCAGAGGCACAGCATGGTCCTCCTGCTCCTTGCCCTGGCCTTGTTCTTTCCCAGTCAATGCTACTCTTTCTCTGATGAATTTGTTGGAAATAAGGTTTGTCATGGCCACCGCCAAGTGTTGGAGTGTTTTGGGAAAAGGCCTGCATGCCAATTAAATCATCTTAATTATGCAAGATGAAAAAAAAGTCTTTTTTAATAAGCTTTGATCAGAAGCGTTGTGCTTGCATAGCTTGAGGTCTTCAGAGGAAATTACTACTTGCCTCTGATTTTAGTGTTAAGGATATCAATTTATTTTGTTTTTCTTTAAGCTCTAAACCTTGAGAGTGTTGGGTACTGTAGCCAAACAATACCTAATCAGAGCCACACATTAATATCCAGACCAATTACTTCTCAATGAATGTGAGCTTGGAACTAAAGCCTTGATTTTGCTTGTGTTCCTTTTAACGAGAAAATTCTCCTTAATTTGCATTTTCATCTCATTTCTGCTTCATGTTTTGCAAATCCTACTCCTACTGATGTCAGTGGAGTTTGCACAGAATAACTATGGGGCATGTCTGGAAGATGGACACTTTGGGACTCTCCTCAGTGTATGTTTAATGAAGCAGGACTGACCTGCAGTGCAGTTCCCTGGGCAATACCATGGTATGTATCAGAGACCAGGTCGCTATTTCACTGGGGTTCACACAAAAGAGTAAACTGCATTTGGTTTAAGCACAGACTAATCCAAATCCCATCCCTCCGCCTCATAAAGGAAAATGAACATCTGGTTTAGCACCACAGGAATATCCATAGCTGTACCAATGGGAAGCACGTGAAGAGGGGGGCCCCACACAGCACAACTCCCATCATTAACTGCCTGAGGAGGAATTGCAGAGACCCACACTCTGCTTTGATCCCCCAGCCTCTCTCCCCATGATGGGCTTGTTGCTGTGGGGTGCTTGGGCATGTCTCATCAAGACGTGTGGAGCAATTGCAGCCACTTTATGAGTAGCTCCTCTCTCAAAGCAAAAGCCATGTGTTCTTCAGCAAGCCCTTTACCTGTCTGGAGTGCTTGCTTTTCCTTCAGTAGAGCAACCTCCTGAGAGATGTTGTCAATCATGGCCTTCAGGTCTTCAATCATTTTGAGGCTCACACCATCTGTTGCAAGGAATCAAAGAAAAAGCACAAATATTGGTTTCATCCCAGGGGAGGCAACCAAATCTGTTCCTATCATCAAAACGCCATGTTTCTTTGCCCTCAGAGAAGGTTAAACAAAAGGAATCCACAAAGACAGCACCTGTGTCCCCTTGCACATCCATCAGAGCGTTTGCTTGACAGCCTGGTTCTGCTATCAATAACGAACTTGTTTTCCCAGTTCAGGTTTTGGGGCTGTGCACTCCACGGGGCTTCCTGCTGCAGGGCTCACCCTTTGGGTTGCCACTGCAGTGCTGGGGAGGAGGTCACATGCATGAGCACTGCGAGGTGCAGGCTTGTCTCTGGCACCCCTGTGTAGAGCAGTCATCTGGGGTGGTGCTGCATTGGGGTCGAGCTCCCAAAATGCAGGAGCATACCATCTGATGCTGCCCTGCCTGAACAGAAGTCCTGTCACACATGAGTGTTTTGTGGGCAACTTGAAGCTAATGATGAAAAGGATTTCTTTTTTCCGATTCCTCAAAAACATGCTCTATCTGTCTTCACAGCACACCCTCCTGGCTTCCCTCAAACACCCTAACACATGATGTTCCTTGTATGCAGTCCTGGCTGTGCCCACCTCTTGTCCGCTGTCACTGGTGGATTGGTAGGAAAGCATTTTGCCCACCAGGCTGATGTTCAGCACGAAGGGGCTGG
>NW_008238330.1:8891345-8910695 GCF_000691975.1 Corvus brachyrhynchos
TGGAAGGGCTGCAGTACCTCCATTAGATCTGCCTCTGCACCACCAGGCACCAGCCTCTGCCCACCGACCACACCATCCTTTGGACCATCACAGCTGCCTCTGCCTCATCTCTACCTTCATCACCCCCAGTGTAGGTATCCAAACACTGTCCAGAGCTGCTCTCCTGCTGTGAGAAGACGCCTCTTTGGCTGGGGAGCTGGGTGCAGCTGGCTACCAAAGCCTACATCTTGCTAGGTGTGTTGCTTCTGCAATGGCTCCAACCAGTTCTTAATCAGTACTTGGGTTTCTCCTAGACTGGAGCAAACCGACCATTTACACCTTGAAGGTGGTGGGAGACTGGACATTGAGGCAATTGTATGCCTCTAGTAGTTCTCACGTAAGCATCTAGTAGCTCTCATGGGGTGAAAGGAAAGGGGACAGCTTGCCCATGAATGCAGTTGGAGGGGCTTCCTTAAGGGCCAAGGAGCTCAGGCACCAAGCTAGGCAAGTGGGGAAGCAGCTTGGATGCGGACCAAAACCACCAACCCAAGATTACATGGTGCCATGAATATGAAAAGCCAGACACATCAGAAGCAGGGCATTAAGCTGCTTTACTCGTTGCTCAGTTAATTTTAATGGATTCACTTAACACTGAGGCACTAGATATTATTTTGCTGCCTTTGATGAAAACACTTTGTGGGAAATGGCTAATTAATCGTGGGGTTTTTTTCCATGCAAGCCTGTCTTGCAGCAGAACAAATGTTCTAAGGTTTAAGTAACATCCAAAGGCCATGGCAGGACACTGCCAATGACTCTTGCTGGGACAGCTCCTTACAGTGTTCCGGCTGGATTTGCAGGTGGGTTCCCACCTTGAGGGTCCCTGCCATGAGAGGTGACATGTCTCCTAGATAACCACCTAGAGTCCCTTTTCAGTACCTCATTTCCAAATCCTGGGCCACAAGATGCTCCTGCAGCAGTGCATTCACTGGGGTGTCTCATGGAGAGCCAGGACTGGTTAACTCACCCTTCAGCTATAAAGTGAGGACCATGGCTACATCAACAGACATTGTGTTGTCTGTTTTATTGCCACGGGTTTTTGTCTCGGTGCTGTCATTTCCTCAAGGCTCATCTCCTGAAGCCTGGGATCAAGCCTGTTTACAGTTTGGGTTTTCTGTGACGGAAGCTGGTGTACAGGATGCTGATGCTCCCGTGGGAGCTGGAGTGGGCCCTTGTGCAGCTCACTGTGAGCAGCAGGATTAAGTGTGGGCAGAGGCAGGATCAAAAGGAGACTCACAGAAGGATGTGGGACGCAATAGTCTGTTGGTTTAAAAGCCTGACCAGAAATGTATTTAAAGCTACAAATGGGAGCTCTCATCCATTCTAATTATATGGTGAATAACAAACAAATCCCTCTGTACTTAATTTTAATGTTTTAACTATTCCTGTATGAAATTTGGAGATATATATATATATATATATGGGCTTCTTAGCTTTGCCTGGAGATCCAAACAGCTATCTGTCCCTCAGAGAAATGAGCATTGCTCTGGTTCACAACGGCTGTCATCAAACCTCTCTGGCCATTTCTTCAGACACCAGGCATTTCCCCAAATGTACCAAGTGGAACAGTAAGGTCCCATATTGCAGTCTGTCCCTGGATCAAAGGAGGAGACTGAACACACCCACACTGGATTTATAGCAGTGTAAATATTCACAGACGTTTTCAGAGAAGAGCACCCAGACAAGAGTACACCGAAATTTTGGGCAGTAGGTGGCATTAGGAGTGAAGCCCAAATTAGTCCCTATCCACTGATTTAAGCATCCGGACTCCGATTTCTGTTTCCAGTTACCTTAGAAATACATATGAGAGCTATGCAAAGATGCTCCTTTCCGTGACCCCAGCACCCCATGATGGCTGTGACCAAGGGGAGCCCCTCTGGGGCTGGTGCCTGCACCCCAAGCCATGGGGTGTCAACACTGGCAGGGATGGCTCTGCCTTCCTCCCCTGGCCATTCTTTTGGATGAGACATCCAGAGCTGCCAGACAAGGGCAAATCCCATCTGTGCCCCAAGACATTGGGGCTCAGGGAGAGTTTGCTGAGCTACTGCATTTGGAACCATAACTGGGGAGTAATTTGAGGGGGAAAAACACAACAGCAGGAAAAGTGAATATGCTGTCTCAGCATTTTCTAAATACTGTGGTTTGGCTTTCTCAAATTGAAATAGCATCATTTTTCATTCTGAAGCAGAACCAAATGTAAGCAATAATTACCAAAAAAAAAAAAAAAAATGGAAAAAGAAACATAAAAAGCTTGGCTCAAAGCAGTGCTTTCTTTTCTAACATTTTTGGTTTGGCTGTACAGATTAAAAAAATAATTCCAGCCAAACACCCCAACCCTCCAGTGGCTTTGCCCTGCCTGACCCTCCCAGGCAAAGTGCAGGGGTGGAACCAGGACCGGGGTACTAGAGGCCTGGATGAGGATGGGATGGGGCCATCCTGCCATTGTTCAGAGCAGAAGTGGCTGAGCCCTAGTCCCTGTGGTGGCTGGGCAGGCAGGCTTGGAGGTGGAGAGGGGCTGGAGGCGAAGACGAGTTTCATAGGGGATTTTTAGCACTTTTTTCCCTCTTTTCCCACCCCCTGGCACTGATAAAAATCTGAAAAATATTAACCAAGAAATACTGGAAGTTTCCAGTGAAAGCAGGGCAGCTGATCCCCTGTGGGGCTGGATGTGACTGGTCAAAAATGCCAAGTTGCTGGGTTTTTCCCTTTTCTCCACACAAAATAAGACCTCTCCTTTGAAAAGGAATTCTGAGTAAAACCTGCCACCAGCTGGTCCAAATGGCTTGATTTTCAGGACACCCCCCTCAAAAGTTTTTAAATCAGAGCCGCATTTTCCTGTCAAAAAGGTGATTTTTCTCCTACCTTCTTGTCACTAATCAATTACAAACAGCAGTTGCAATGACACCTAGAGAAAACCAGGATTTCTCTAAGAAATGTCTCTCTCCTAGTACCTCCAGTGAGTCCAACGCATGTATGTGCCCTATGTGAGCCCAAGGGGGTATTTTTTGCTCTAGAAAACAGTCACAGACTGTTTTCTCTGTTATTCCATGTCCTGCAGAATAAGCAGTTAATTTTGTGAATTCATAGAAAGATCTAATGGGAGAAAAGGCAAAATTTTCTCAAAGATGAAATTTGACAAAAATAGCCACTGGGTGAGTGTAGAGAGCAGCCTGGCCAAGTGAATTCCAAGGATGCCCTCTTCCTTGCTCCCCACTTCATTCCAAGCAGGAAAGTGCCTGCCAGAAGCGGTCCAAGCCCACGAGACTGCGGTCAGACACATCAGGCAGGCAGGCTCACATGCTGCTTCCTCACCTCACCTGCCTTCTCCTGTACTTAATGTGCATTGAGTCAGAAGGAGAAAGGATGGGACAGGAGGAAAACAGGAGAAGAAAAGGAAAAACAAACCCACGAAGGAATAGAAAACCCAGGCACCTTTGTGTGTACACTGCTGTCTGTCAAGACTGAGTAGACAGAGCTCATGTCTGGTGTGAAATACACCCGAGGCCAGTGTTTTTAAATGAAGAACCTTGTTGATGCTTAAAGGATTGTATGTTTTCTGCCTGCTTTTGTCTCCAAAATTGTCTGTCATCTGCCACTTCCTTGCTTCTGAAAAATGAATGGGGGGGTGAGGGGAGGCTACACAAAGGGAGAGTTTAGTAGAGGAAAAGTTTGGGATAAACCTTAGAGGGAACATGAAAAATGAGTTCCCTCTGAAATTCCGACCAAGCTGTCCCAACAAATTTATTCAAGTTAGGAACCCACCAAAACCGTTTCAATACTCTCATTGTTTTACAGAAGAGCTACACAATCATTCCCACGGAGGAGGGTGGGAGGAAACCACTTTATTAGGTTTTTAGATGCTTTTTCTGAAGTTTCACTAAAGCACTGTTAAATGCCCAAACGAGTGGGCTGACTGCAACCCCCCCCCAAGCCCTGCAAGTCCTTCTTGCAGGGAAGGTGCCGCTGCCCCTTACCTTTCTTGGCAGCCGCCGGTTTTTGCCGGACTTTGCCGTTCTGCTGGCCGGAGACCTGGGACAGGGAGAGGAGGCAGAGGAGGAGGCAGGCTCCCCGGAGCGCCATGCCGCTGCCGTCTGGTCCGAGCGGAGCTGCAGTGGCTCCGCTCTGCCCGCACACAGCCGCCTGGACACCGGCTGGAGTCAGGAATGACTGTCCCAGCAAGCCTCCCGCTGAGCCCGGGCCAGCGGCAGCCTCCCGGCCCCGGGGGGGGGGGTCAGGCGGCTCCGGCCAAGGCTGAAAACCTCCCAGAGGGCTTGCAGCTCCTAGCACGCTGCTTGTTTTTGTTAAAAACAAAAAAAAAGGAAAAAAAAAGAAGAAGAAAAAAGCCGGGAATGAATGTACCGACAGTCTGCTAAGCTAACCATCAGGAAAGGCTGGGAGTATAGCTGGAACGATTTCCTAAGGCTTTTAGCAAAATGCCACGAGTTTGATCTCGTGTGTCAGCGATGGCAACGGCAACGTGAGGTGTGAAACAGCGCTTGGGTGGCTGAGGGGACAGAGAGGGACCACCTGTCCCCCACCCCTCAGCAGGGATGCCCGTAAGGAATGTGCCGGCACCAACAGAGGCAGAGGGAGCACCTGGGGGGACTGAGCACCCCGGCTCCCTGCTCACAGTGTAGGGTGGCTCTTACCCCTCTAAAAAGCAGTTCCACTGTGGCTTTGATAGGGTCGTCCCGCTGTCATTGCTTCTCCATGGGATGAGTGGGACTTGGGATAAGGGGCACATGTTCCACAAAAAGCCATTCTCCCAGAGACCCCTTTGCACGTTCCCAGCCTGACTTCTTGGAGCAGCTGGGCTGTGCTGAGCAGCTCTGCAGCCTACACTAAGCTCTGCAGCCTACACCAAGACCACTGACTGTTTTTTGGGGTGGTGTGGTCCTTCAGCAGCTGCAGCACAAGCAGCTAAGTCCTTCCTGCAGGAGGAAAAGCAGCAGTTTGAACAAGTGGAGGAAATTCATGTAGAGGGAGGAGAGGAGGGATGGGCATTTTGAAGAACAAAGTGCTCCAGACATCAGCCATTAATCTTAAAAGTTTTCTGATAATTTAAGTAAGGCAAGATGCCACCCAGAACAATGTGAACTTCTGGAGTTGTAGGAACATAAAAAGTCCAAGATAAACTGGGATGTGACCGGAAAAAGAGCTGCCATTAAGTTAGTTTGGCAACCATGGTGTTACCCTGCCTTACACTTCTACTGAATAGGGAAAATTCCTGCCTTGATGTCTTAGCTGAACAGAGAGCTCTCTTGCAGTCCCAACTTTTGAAGCATAGGAGGAACAGTTTGATTTTCACTGCCCTTTACCACATGCACCAACTGTCACTCAAATTTAAACTGGAAAATACATATTTTAGGGATTTACTGTTCTCCTGCCTGGACTATCCCAAAATGGGATGGATAGAGCCCAAGAAATGGCAGACACCTACATACACATACACGTTCCCTTTCCTTGACAGTTGAAAGTACTTTTGGTAACTCAGTACCTCCCAGTTTTCCTTGGCTCCAGATATGCTCGCCTGCCTTTGCTTTGATTCATGTGCTGCCAAGCTGGGGAAAAAACCAAAATGCTCCCTTCGCTACTGCCCATGAAACGGATGGCTGTGGTGTGGAGTCTGACAGCAGTCCCCAACCTCAGATTTCCGTGTGGCTGGGGCCCACTGGAGTTTTGCCCAGCTGAAAAAAGAAGGGCAGGGTGGCTTTCCACTAGTCCCTGAAGAACAGGTCTGCACCAAGGGGGCCCCTCCCTACACCAGCCAGCAGGTCCTGTGCTGTATGCCACCGTATTTTTTCTTGAAAAATGAGAAAAATGAAAATAAGTATACTCAAAACACTTGTCTCCAGCTGTAACACCTATCCACAGAGAGCGTTGCCCCAATTCTGTCCAATGTAGACTGAAAATAAGAATCCTTGACACGACAAAAGCTCATAAACTCCCGCCAACCCAGCTGATGGGAGCAAGCAGAAATGTTGCTGCATTGGATCCAGAATGAGGATGCTTCAGAGAACAGCCATCCCCTGCCCAAGCTCCTGCTTAAGCCAGAGGTTCCAGTTAAATAATGGGACTCCCAATGGCCATTTGCTCTTGAGATCCCGATGATTCACGCTTTTATGTAAGAGAGGTGTGGGAGGTTAGTAAAGGTAATCCTTTTTATTAGATGAACTAATAGCCCTGGAAGTCATCAGCAAAATGCTAAAATTATGCCAAGAAACCAAGGTTTTGTCCATGACTTTAGCATCTGTGCAATTACAGATTTTACTTCCCACTAAAGGCACTTTACTCCCTGGTTTCAAGCCCGGTCTCCTGGTTAGAGAGCAACTCCTGTTAATTGCCAGGTAACTGGTTTGAGATGAAAAAAAGAGGGTAGAAGAACCTATGCTTATGGCAACCATTCCAGCGCTGCAGGGAAGCAGACAGAAAAGTTTACGTGGCTCTGGGAAACCCAGTAAGAAGGCTGTGATGCTGAATTTGGAAAGCTTTCAGTTAGCAAAGCAGTAGTTGGAATAAGCCCACAAAGGAAGCTGGATGCTCCTGGCAGCAATGCAGACCTGTGATTTTGTGCCCAGCTAGGCAAGGAAATGGGCAGAGAGATCAGAGGCTATTTTGCTTTGGCTCCTAGGAAAAGAGCAGGTATGGCCAAGCCAACAAATGAGGCAGCGCCGCCGCACAATGGCTGGAAAGCGCAAGGGTGGACTGGGTAACAGTATTCACACGGTTATTATCAAGATCAGCAGTCACCAGACCTGGCCTTTCAGGGCTCAGTCACCAGTTCAAAGGCAGGCCACCTCAATGCTGAATGATGCCAGCTCTTTGCCTGAAGCTCCCCTCCTCTGGGAAGGCTCCTGCCTCCCCTGCCAGCACTGAGAGCAAAGGGGAGACCCAAAGCATCTTTACGTGCGGGGCCCTGCAGCTTGGGGGCCTGATCCATGGCTGGGGCAGCACACTGGGATTCACACCTCTGCTCCCTTGAGATTAGCTCAGTCCATTAGAGCCTGGTGCTAAAAGTGCCAGGGTTGTGAGTTCAATCCCTGTACAAGCCATTCATTTAAGAGTTGGACTTGATCCTTGTGGGTCCCTTCCAACTGAGAATATTCTGTGATTCTGTGACATCCACTCCGCAGGGGTGTGATCTGTGCGTCAGTGGCACCACAGTAACCTCAAAGAGGAACAGGAGAGAAACAGCAGTGGACAGTGAAACACACTCCGTGAGGAAGTGGGGCTAGCAGAAGAAAATCTCTGATATTCATTAGCCGCTGCCTGAACTCGTGCTGGCATCATTCCTGATTTCCACCGGCATAAACATCAGAACAGGTTAAAATGGAGAGAGCCAAATCTATGGATCATTGTTTTGGAGACCAAGCAAGAAGAAATGCAATAGTAGTTCAGGAAAGGGCGGTTTTCATAAGGACAATGATGGGGAAAACCAAGGATTTTGCCAAAATGTTAGATCCAGCAGCAACTTTAGGAAACTGGCTCTGAGCCTAAGGAGGGGACCTTCCCATCATATCCCATGGCAAGCACAGCTCACATCCCTGTAGCCCACGTTCACCAAGGGCTACAGGACAGAAGGATCCATTCTACAGGAGATCCTTGGGCTTTAAACCAGATACAAACATGGAGCACTTGACTTTAAGTAGTATCAGCTGTTTAAAAATCCTTCTGTTTGGAAAGGAGCTGCACCAAAAGACTCACACTCCCTTTTGTTTGGAGACTGCAGCTCCTGTAGGCTAAAGGTAATCTGTCTTCACTGCATTGTGTTTGCCCATCACCCAGATCCCAAAGTCCAAACAGCCAAAAGAAAACCGTACTGAAGTGTCAAAACCACCAAAAGTCTGGAGAGATTCCTAACAGTCTAGGTCCACTGCCTGTCACAGCATCAGTTCAAGTGAGGTCACCACTGAACTTGATGTCAGTATTTTTGGACTGGCAAGCAGACAGCAGCTCTGTCATCTTAGGCCCTTATTTCATGTCATTCTCACCTTTTGAGCATTGGTTTGCTTTCATATCGCCGTGGATGCTGAATTATGGATTAGAAAAGAATTTCAACTTCAGCCTCATGAATTCCTTAATTTTTGAATTTAGAGAAAAGTTTCCATGATCAGCCAGCAGGAAGAAAGCAACCCATGGTCTTGAAAAGCCTCATTAGGTTAAAGTTGGTCTTTCACTGGAGGGAAGGAAGAAAGGTAGGACTTAAATCATGACTTTTCAACCCACAGGTTTCCAACCGTGGAAATACCCAAACTTACCATTTGCCAAAACACAGAGAGAAGGGGCAGTGAGAGAGCTCCTCTGGAAGGGAGGATCTGCAGGCTGGGGGTTCCAAGTACCTCCAATGCCTGAGCACACTGGGTGTGGCTGTGGCCCCTGCCACAGCCAGCTGGATGGAAGAAATCAGAAAGGGCCTGAGAATTCCCCTTAGCCCTCTGAAGGTACAAGCTAAGGGGCTGCAGTAACTATGATGATCTCTGTCTAAATAATGACAATCAAATCTCATCAACAAATGGTGTGACATGAAAACTCAGCCATGCCTGTGCTGCCGATCTTACTCAAATCTTGAGATCAGGATAGCAACAGAGATATTCACAGAGCTTGAAAGATAACCACAGCTTTATTAAGAAGTATTCCAGTCAATGAAATGGAGGTTTAAACCATCACCAGGGAGTCATTAGCAGCATGTTTGAGATTCTAATGATGTTTTGCAGGAACAGCAAAAACATCTTTGTTCCTGGATAGCTAGAAACACAGCTCCAAGAAAATAGGTTGGGAAGCAGTGAGAAATCACACAGAGGTTGATGGCTGAAGAGATTCAGTACCAGTTGCAGACCTGCTCTTGAATTTTGCTCCAGTGTGTTAAAGGAATGGGGAGAACAGGCCCTGGGGTAAGGACTGGTTTCACCAGTCACAGCTTTGCTTCTTTCATTCTCTGGGTGCCAGTGGCTGCTTAACATAGGCAAAGTAAGCCAGTGCCACAGCAGGGCTGGAGAACACTCCGCTGCTGAGGAGGGCAGTGGCATCTGCTGCAGTTCAAAAGAAAAGCTGGAGGCTGTCCTAGCAGCAGTGGGCAAACCTTGGGTAATTGCTGTTTACAGAGCAAATGCAGAAACACCCTATTGTCTATGTCAAATCAAGGTGCCGAATCTCTTGAAGAGAGACTTGCATGCTCCAGAGTCACGGGAGTCGTGAGCAAGCTCTGGCTCGCACCAGTTTGTCTTTAGAGCAGGCTGTGCTGAAGCAAGGCTTCATTTAAAGCCGGACTGCAGGTGGCACAGCCATGCTCCTCCCCACTGCCTCCACCACTGCCCACAAGGCAGAATGAGGTCCCCTCTTCTACCCAAGCTGCACAGTTAACAATGTTGAACTGCAGCTGCACAGCATGGGCTGACAGGATTCCTGGGATTGGTAAATCTGCCAGGTCCACTGACCTACAGCCTAGCCCTCTTCTGCTTCGAGGGGAATGCTGTCCCTGTGAAACAGGTAAATTGCAGGTGTGTGCTTTCTAGGCAACATGAGTAGAAGCCTATCAGGAGTTGCTAGACTCCTCATCTCTAGTACACAGCTTTCAGCCTCTCGACACTCCCAGCAGAAGCAATTAATTTCTGGGACAAACAGAGAGCTATCCCACTCCACAGATGTTTCCTCTTAGTTCTACTGGACTCGAGTCAATGAAAACGTGGCAGTATCTGCACAGCAACACATGGAACTTTCCACCAGCCCAGATGGGAACAGGAGCATTCTCAGTTGAAGTCTCTATTAAAATTCTGCTATTTTTGTTTGGAAGAGAAGGGAGGGGTTAAAGGGAGCTAAGAAAATAGAAATTAGCCGTTAGCATGCCTGAGAACCACAGTCTCACAGATTTCTTGGCAGATACTGTATCAACTGGGAGAGCTGTAGGACCTTTTACCCCTGTCAGAGCTTTGTTTACCCATTTGGGATATGAGCTGGTAGCAGCAAACCTCCAGGGGCAGCTGAGACCAACTAGCAGCTCTGTAATACTTTTGGCTGGGCTCATTATTTGTATCTCAGGGGTTGAAGCAGACCCCGTCTGAACTGGAATCAAGACTTCACCCCACTGCTTTTCCATGCCAACAGATGGGAAGCAGTGACAGAGAAAGTGCAGGACCCCTTGAGACCCCCAATTCACTCTGTGCCTGCATACCCAGCTACAGAAGACCTGGGGGAGGACACACAAACTTAGGGGAGGCACTGCAGACAGTGGCACCATGTCAATTTACAGTGTTGCTCTGAGGATGTGCTTGGCTCCAAGTCTCTCTCTTGAGCACATAGCCTGGATCTCAGAGGGCTAAATATTTGCCATCCTTATTGAGAAACAGAGAGGGAGTGCACATGTACTCCCCTCTACAGAGGTGTCAGTTCACACACTTGAAACACCATGATGCTTCTTTTCCCACCACCACCTCCAGCTCTCATAAAAATATATTTAAAATTAAAAGGATCTGAAGAGAGGAAAAGAAGCATCTTAAGTGATGTAACTTGCAAAATGCTTGGAGATCCTTCAGCTGGAAGGCTGTGTAGAAATACACTATTCATGTTACAAAATTCACCCCGAGTGTAACTCAGGGCAGCCTTTTGGTCTCCAACCACAAATCTGCAATAAAACAGGCAACAGCTATTCAGAGAATGGCTGAGGTTCAAGACTTGCAGTCTCATTTACATTAACCATTTTCTGAAACATTAAACAATACGTGATCAAACAAAAACTGCCTGTGAGAAGTCTAAGGTGCTTTAAATGTTTTTTCTCCCTTCAGTTTCCTTTCTTTCTGTGTTTTTACAAGCAGCTTTGCATGGCAAGGGGTAGATCACAGCTACTGCAAAGGTGATGTTAGGTTAGTATTTGCCTCACACAGAATAACTCTGCTGAAGTGACAAAAGACAGTATGTACGCTCATTGTCACCTCTTGGCTCTGCTACTGTGCAGCACCATTACAACCTACCCAACCCATTACTTAAAGTACTGAAAAAATCCCAACTCTTCAAAACACAAACCTTGGCCAAATTTTGGGGACAACTTTTTTTTTAACAACCTGCCTGCTTGTTACACTGCTTGTTATAGCAGTGCCTACACATACCTGAAATATAAAATACTGTTGCAGTCACCTTGAATAACTGTGTTTATGAGCTCTAGCAGAAGGACTGAAGAGATCTGGGGACCTTAAGTACTCCACATATTTTACTGTGATCATGATTATTAGTTTGAGCTGTAATATGTTCTGTCCTGTATCTACAGCTCTCTTTCAGCAAAAGCCTTCCTTCCCTTTTCCCCACCAAACATGTTACAGTCAAGAGAATATTCTTAATCTGATACTATAAAATTGAAACAGAAAATTCGAAAAATGTTGCTTGAGTAAGAGCTAAATGACTCCTGTATTATTGTAGTAACTTCTGCCATAAAGTTTGTTCAAAACAATCCTTAACACTTGCAGATGAAATATCAACTTCTTAAAAATCAGCTTCCTTTCAGTTTTTCCATCTGTTGTCTCTTCCTATCACGCCAAATAAATGCCTCTTACTCTTTGCTGGGCCAACCAATTGATGTTGGGAGGGAATCTTTCAACACCTGCTGATACAACTTGTTTCTAGTCTTATCTGTCATTCTCTGCTTTTCCCTGTGAAGGATCATTACTGACAGCCACTATGCTTTTCCAGCTGAATTATCAAACTCTTAAAGATCAGTTTAGTTTCCCATTTACCCTGGTCATGTCCCTTCTCCTTAGCCCCAGTGAGAAGTTTTGGCTAGGTTACTATTGCACCTGTTGGAAAAAGGGACAGGTATAAAACTCTAGGGAGCAAGGAAATCATAGAATATGCTGAGTTTGAATGAACTCACTGGGATCATCAAAGACCAACTCCTGGCCCCGTACAGGACACCAAGAGTCACACCATGTGTCTGAGGGCATTGTCCAAACGCTTCTTGAACTCTGTCAGGCTTGGTGCTGTCACCACTTCCCAGGAGAGCCTGTTCCAGTGCCCAACCATCCTCTGGGGGAAGAACCTCTTCCTGCTATCCAACCTAAACCTCCCCGCACACAACTTCAGGCTGTTCCCTCAAGTCTTGTCACTGATCACCACACAGAATAGTTAGTGCCTGCCCTGCTGCTTCCCCTTGTGAGGTACTTCTAGAAAACTCTTGGTTTAAAATATGAATTGGGAACTTGAGACTATGTCGTATTTATAGTAAAATCTAACCACATTTTATTCAAAGAATAGTAAGGTAATTTGAAGGAAGATTTCCACCCAGTGCTGTTCTCCTTTGTGCTGCACTGAAGACAACCCCATATGCATTCTAGAACACAGGAGCTGGTTAACAGAAGTGAAACACATGCAAACAGAATTAAGTGGAAAGTACACCAGTCACTCTGGAAAACAGATTCAAGCACTCTCCAGGCAGCAGCACCAACTGTTGCTGGTGCACTTCCTAGATACCAGCAGTCACCTGTATGGAAAGCAGCTCAATTTTGCTTATTTGCATTTAACTGTAGCTTTCTTTAGGCTTAGTAACATTTTGAAAGCCTCTTAGCCAGGAGGATGACTCTACTAAAACAAAAAACCCCCTTTTTCTTTATATACAAACTGACAAGACTGCACAATCAATTAAAAACAGTTTTGAACATTTAATAAAAACTCATCCTAGAAATCCAACTTTTGGTCTTGAGGTCCCCAAACTCTCTTCTTCATCCAAAATCTTCTGAAGGGCTATGTGAAGTGACTTGCCTACTCTTTGTCCTGTCTGCAAAGCAAAGAAAGCAAAACAAACCTGAGACATATGCTTATTAACAGGAAGACAACTCTTACGGAACACTTCCTTTTGACAAATGTTTTCCCTCTGATGATTCATATACACCAGCTGGTATCATAAAAATATGCTTTTAATTTAGAAAAATAATGGTGGTGAAAGTTTCATTTTAACTTGATTAAGTTTTGGAAAAATATACCCACAAAGGCAGTGCTCTCATTCATCAGAGAAGCATTCCAGGATCATTAATACCAGATCTGTGCATCGCTGGATCACTCAGGAATATAAATTAAATTCACATCAGGCACAAGCACATGTTCAAATTAGCCAGCACACAGACCATGAAGCAATATTCTAGCTGCCAGAGGACAAGAGACACCTGACCAGCAAAGCAGCCTACTAACAGAAAGTTCAGTAGGCTCTCCTGAATGTGCTCAGAACCAGCAGAATAAACTTAGACCAGCTGAACACCCTGTCCTGTGGCCAGAGAAGCCCAAAATGCACACTGGCTTCACCACCAAATCACTCTGTGGGCAGATCCTTCATATGATGTGCAATTCTGTCCTGTCCAAGGACCTTAAAGGAGTTAAGAGAATGTTTTCTTAACAGGAATGAACTCCAGCAGTGAAAACCCACCAGGATTAGCTCCAGTGCTGACCTCTACTCTTCCCACACGCCCAACTGTACTGTGGAAGCTACAGGGCAGGGAAACACTGGGCAACAGCGAAACAAAGATCTTAAGGCAGTGGTGCCCATTGGAGCTTTCACAGGGTCTCTCTAAATGACCTGAAATACTGACTGCAAACAGAGATGAAGAGCTCACCCATCCCTAAAGAGGCAAAGGCAGATTATAATAAAATGAATTTATTGGCTCCTGATCAAAAGCAGCAAACCTAGGCCTGCCATACAGCTGACACAAAACTCGGTTTCACCTCCTGGTGACAATTTCTGAAACCATGCACAAACCTAGATGCACAAACCTGAAAATAAGCTACATTTTAAACTGAAGAGCCAGGTGGCAGAATATGGCCATGGTACCAAAGGAAATTTGGGAAGAGCTTTGATACAGCAGGGTAGCTGTCAATCCTAAGCACCATGAGTTGTGCTACATAAAGGGCGGCACAAGAACTGTTGCAGCTCTGCACTGGGACAAAGATCACTGCAGCAGTCCAGAGTCACGATGGGTGATATACTTTCTTCTCCTCAAATGTAGGACAACATCACTCAGCCCAGGTCAAAGTGAGTGGGAACTGTGCAGAACTTTGGTATTGACCCAACACTGCATCTTATTCCTGCTTGCCTCTCTATTGGCTCGGATCATAAACTCAGTAAAAAAAAGCCTAATGCTGGCAGCTCCCCAAAACCTTCCCATGAAACTCCCTTCCTAAGAGATATGTCCTAGAATGTCTGTTCTCTACCAGTCAGGAAAAAGTGAACATCCTCTGACCTGCATTTGGGAATAGAAGTGTCAAACATCGGTTACTCAGCTCCTCCACTGGGCATTCCCAGGCCTTTTTGTTTTTCCTTGATACCCTAATCAGGACGTGGAGTTTAAGGCAGGACCAAACAGGTAATCTCTGACCTTACAGAAAACATTTTGGCTTTTTGTGATCAGCTTTATCTCTCACTCCTGCAGAGGAATTAGAGATAACACCTCTCTATCCAGGTAAGGGGGATAAAGAGGCATGTCTGAACACAAATAAAAAGCCCACTGCTACCACCGGGATTAGCACTCTGGACTAACACAATGACGCAGTCAAGTGCCACATACTCAGCTGTAATTCCCACTTGAGACCAACTGTTGTCAAACTTGGCTCCAATTTCAGCATTCCTCACTAGAGCCATGCAGAAATTAGCCTTGTGTCTCTAGGAAACAGAGCCAGCTTCAAGTATCTAATTTTCATTCTGACTTTCAAGCTCAAAACCCATTTCTGTCTCATGCTCAAGGCCAAACTCAGGCGTGAGAATTTACACTGAACAGATTTAAGAAGAACCTGAAGAAGGGTTTAAAATGGATCTTATATGGATGTGGACAATATCCAGATACTAGTATTTTTATGAAGTAGGAACAGATTGTAAACTCAATAAAGAAGCAAAGAAAAACAACAGTAAAATGAGAACAGTAAGCTTATCATAAAATGAGTTGTGCTAGAACACCATGCACCAGCAATTCAAAACACCATCTCTACTCTTACAGGGACTTTACCATGTTATAAGTTTTGCTCTTTCAGTCTTTAAAAGAAACAACAGGAGGGAATACGTCCTTTAAAAATACTCTCAAAGTTTATCAGCTTAAGCTTTACTGTCTTACAGCTGTGAAGTATTTGCCTGAAACAAATGTGAGTACCATACATTTCAGGCATCTAAAAGTTTTAGACAGTGTCCATTCACATTAGAGTCTGTTTCAAAGAAACTGCCTGTGACCCTCACAAGTCCCTTGTGCACCAAATCAAAGCACTAAGATGTCTCCTCTAAAAGCCCTTACTGCAGCTTTCCATACACCCAAGTTCCAGTTCATCCAGTATCACCCAAGACAGTCAACTGCTCAACACTCCTTACCTCCATCATTTCAAAAATACTCTCAGGATCCAGGCTACCTTTCCCCACTTTCTTCATAGAAGTGATGGCACCTTTACTGGTCACAGAAATAAGCAGGCTTGCCAAAGAACAGGCTTCTTCCTGAAGGGTAGCATCCACCACATGCCTATATCCAATCTGCAGTTAGTGACCAAACAATGCATTAGTTTGCAGTTCTCAAAGCTCCCCCACTAAGAAATTAAACTGAGAGTGGTGGCTTTGCTACTTATCTACAGCCTCCCATCCTAAAATGATGTGGCCTTTGGAAATAGTCAGGACTAACTTGATAGCACAGCATTTTAACAGCCTCTGACCCCAAATTATGTGTACATAAACAACAGAGGTGAGATAAGCATGTCACTATTTCATACTGCTTTCTTCTCTACCATCCCTTCATCTGTATGAAACTCCATATTCACCTTTCCCTGCAACTCTAAGTCTAGACTTCGCTCCTCTCTACCTGAAAATTACACATTCTAAGATTCAGGTGAGCCCTCATTTCAGCAATGGCCCCTCTACTATTTATGCAATTTGCTTAAAAGAAATGCCAAGCAAATCCTAAGCAAAGTACCTAAGTAAAAAATACCTAAGCAAATCACTAACACTTGCAATAGAAAATGCAGCACCCGTAATATAAACTGTGTTAGCTGTGTGCTACATAAGGAAGACAAGAACCTTTCCTTTGAAAGGAAAGGGATGGTACTGCACCCATGAAAATGGAGGTCTGTCCTCAGCAACAAATACTCAGCATGTAACTCCAGGCAGATCACACAACCTCCATGCCTGAACACAATAGTCTCTTGCTTTAACATACCGATGTATCTGCTGCTCTGGATGTTAAGCAAGGAGCAGATGAAAAACAAAACCAACTCCACTGCATGCAAAAAGATGCATTTTAAGACTGCATCAAATAGAAACCCACAAGACAGAGGTACAAAAAAACCCCTTATTCAGTAAAAGTTCTACATAATTAGGAGACCAAAGACAAACAAACATATACATAGTGGACACTGACCATTTCTGTAACACTAATTTTATCTCTAGGGAAAAAATAAATGGCAGGTGAAATTAACTGGAGTCTCTAGGCAGAAAGTCAGAGATTTGTCAGGCTTACTTTGCTTAGTGTGACAATACAGGGCACCTCATCTACACTGAGTCGAATACAATCATAAGGGTCATCAGACAGCTCAATCTCTTTGGTGCCTTCTTCATCCTCCAGAACACGCACTTTGGGTATCCTGTGGAAACAAAAGGTGCAGAGTCATTGCCAGAACACATAACAATTACAGCCGTTACATAGTCACAACTCCAGGAAGTCCATGTTCTTCTAAACAAGGTAAAATGTTTAGAACAACAGTACAGAATGTGATCAAAGTATTAACAACTCACTCCCTGAGACTACAAAGGAAATATTTTAATTGGGAAGATATTTAGGATAAGATCATCATATTTACATCAGTCAAACAGTTAGAATTTGAGTTGTTTTTTACACTACTACATGGGGAGAAATTCTTTTGGAATTTGCACAAATCAGTTCTGAACAATTCTTTGCATACCTGCCTGGATGTACAGGAGATAAATTACCAACACTGAATTTGTTCTGTTGTTCCCAACCTTGCAGACAACAGTAAAGTTGTCAGCATTACATCAGTTGCATTGCTTGGCAAAGGTATGACATCAGTAGCAAATACAAGTAGTAAAGCTGTTCAGGAAAGAATAACACCAACTAAGGAGACTTGGGGTAAAGAGAAAAGATGACATTCATAAAATCATTTCTCTACCAAGATGAGAAGATTGGCAAGATACTCTACTGTTCTAAGGGCAGATATACAAGAGATATATAACTTATCAGGGCAAAGCAGTGATGAAAACCCTGGCAGAAATCCAAGAAATGCTTTCTTCTCAGTTGTGAATGATGGGCTCTCTCACAAATGAGCTAGACAGGCTCCTTATCAGTCGTACATACATTGCATTTGTGATAGCCACCTAATGGAAGTTTTACGGGATGATTTAAGGCAGTTTTCTTAGCATAATGAATAAAGTAATTTAAAACAATTTAGTAGAAGATGGTATTTCAAGCTGCCAAGAATGTCAGCATCTTATACACCCCATTAATCCAGGTGCCTGCTAGGATGGAGTACTGACTGAGAGACTTGGCATTACTGTCCAGTGAAGCACACATAGAGCTCACCCACATCTCTCTTTCACACATTTGCACTTGAAAACAAAATATTTCAAGATGTCCCAAGACAGCTAACTTCAGTAACCACAATCTGGTTTTATGTTGGTGCTTTTATGGTAGCATTGTGTTTTATAACTAGACTCTGGAGGTTACATTCTTCTATGCTGTCTGTAACAAATCCCTTCCTTTAAAAGCGGAAGAGACAGGGACTGATTTAATGAACATTTCCCCCCACCAACACAAAGTGATTTTTATTGATCCTTGGATGAGTATTTTAGTTATTTGTGGATAAAAGTCCTAGTGGCACATACTTCAAAACGGCTAACCCTGCTCCAGTGACGACAACTTCTCTACAAGCACAGTGACCTGAGCCAACCCAAAACGAACACTTTGAGTAAGCAGAACAATTGTGATGTGCACTTTTTCCTGAAATGAAACTCCAAATGTTTTCCAACTCATTAGAAATGCATTGGAGCCTATTTTCAAGTTCAAAATATTAGAAGTTGATGGAATAAAATCACAAGGTGACTAACCCTTAAGCTACACAAGACAGTGGACAACACTGGACAACAGCCTAGTCAAGCAAGAAGTGTACGTGCCAGAGCAGTGTTTAAAAAACAAAGCAAGATTTTAAGAAAATTTGTGAGATTAAGCAATTTTTAACTCCAACCTAAAATAGCTTTGAAACTAGAGAAATGTTTGGTCTGAAAGAAGAAGTTGCCAGAACTAATATCTGAAAAATGCCTGCAAGGAGCTTTTTTGGCCAAGAACAGATGAGAGAGGTGCAAATTAGAACTACTGCAAAGGCAAAAAGATCAGACACAAGCATTGCAGTTGCATAAAAAGGGGGTATATGGACACAAAAACTATGCAAAACCAATGTAGCACAAAGCTTTTCCAGAACACTGTAGATTTCCTCTCCCAGCTTGTGAAGATTTATCTTAAGAAATAGCTGTATGTGTTCACTTTGCAACTGTTATTTTTCTGTTTTGATTCCTGCAACTAATCAGGGCAGAGATCTGTACAGCAAGACTCAGTCATGTAACAAACAGTGCTCTTTTCTGTGTGTGCAGATCCAGACTTCACAAATGCAAAACCAGTCCCACCCTTGCAAGCAGGCATCAGTTCTGCCTCTACCATGCTGTAGACCTCGGTATCTGCAAGGCTGCTGTGCTATAAACTTTGTAGTTTTTGTAACTTGTCTATTTTCTGCAGCCTCGGTTCCAAGTAGGCACATTCCACAGGACCAAGTTTAATGTCCTGACACAGTAGCTAACAGCGTATTTTGCAGTATCTACTTCCATCATTAATAAATCCATCCTTAAACATCTGGGAGATACGGGTAAGAAGGAAGTCTGATAATCTGCTATCTTCTGCACATAATCTTGATTGCAGTTTTTAGAACTCGATGAACAGTACAAAACTGCGAGGAGTAAATGTTCCCCCTAAACCAGTCCTATTGTCATTGTTCCATGCCTGAAGGGGAGAGTCAGGTCAGGCATTCAAAGGATTTAAATCCCCTAAGTCTTGCACAAAATTCCTTAAGTTGTGATGTTGGATTTACTTACCTCTAAAGCAAAATTTGTCCACAGATATTAAAAAAATGCTTAGAGCAAGATTTTAAATTGAAGCTGAAGTTTTCAAATGCCTATCTGAGTATCTAAAATTTTGTAGCTTCAAAGAAACAACAGCAGCTTGAGCTCCCTGCTCTTAGTTCCAAGGCTGCAGTCAAGGCTGGCAAAAATCTGAAAACACTTAGAACAAAAACCTGGTTTTAAAAAAAGTAGGGAAA
>NW_008238330.1:8910707-8926964 GCF_000691975.1 Corvus brachyrhynchos
AGGGAAAGCAAGTAAGAGTCAAAGAGGGACACATGTCGAGCACAGCTCAGAACACTTAATCTGAAGCAGCCTTCAAACTGACATCTTGTTTGGAGAATAATATTTTATGGAGAACAGGCAGCCACTCTTCACACAACCTTGTGTCAATCCAAAGAAAATCCAGTAGCTACCAAGGGAAAGGGAGAGGAATAGCGAATGAGGACAACAGGTTTTCACTTTGTATTTCACCTCTTGACTTTCTGAGCTTGTATGAGATAAGCTGAACTAGCATTCCCTGCTCAAATCAGTAAGATAGAGTTTTCAAAGGTAAAAAATCAAGAGGCTCATGCATTGTATCATCATCATTGTATCAGGTACCACATTTTGATATGATTCCCAACTTCAACAAGACTTGTGGAGTTTGCCTGCAGTTTAAAGATTATATAAAGGACACAGTGGTCAGAATAATAAAAATAGATAGGAAACATTAAAATAATTACACCCTCCATTATGTTGTCCATGTTCCCAGAGCAACAGATTTTCTTTTATTCACTTATTTAATTCATTACTTTTTATCTTCTCTCTTTATTCTGGTTAAAATAAGAAAAAATACTTAGTTATCTTATAAATAAAGTATGAGCCTTGGATCTGCAGGACAACTCACATGGTAGTAACTGTTTTAACTATATGATTTTGCATCCTGGCAACTCACCCAGAGAAACAAAGGCATTTCTTCTTTTTAGTGTACTGCCAACTCCTTTGTGAGCCATTACATTTCTGGAAGTATTTCTTAATGTTATAAAAACAATCTACTGTTAAAAGTTACTGAGAACTTGATTAACAAGAGAAATTTCTCAGCAACATATACAACTTCTAGTCTCAGACGGATTCTCCCCTTATCCCTTTTAAAGGATTTATAACCTGATACACTGCCTGTCTTCAAAAGCGTATTTTCCTCTTCTTCTTGCGTGTACTTTTCCAGATCTAGTACTGTGCCTTGACTCCCTGATAAATAAGCCAGAACTACACTAGTGACTTTAGCAGATCTTTAATTTAATGCTGAAAACCAATCTGAGATCCACTTTTAAAACATTTATGCTTGTAGGAGTCTAGGTTTTGCACCTCTACCAGCTGTTTTTGCCATGTAAGTTTTTTAGCAAAGCCATTCACTAGGTTGTTTTTCTCAAGGGTGCTACAAACTCTGTACTCCCTTTCACCTACAGATAAAGAAAATAAAACAATAGAAAAAATAGCAGTGAATCTTATTAAAAACACACACAGAAGACTTGCATCATTCATTCTACTAGATTTTATTTTTCCATTCTTTGAATTAAAATGCGCGGGGCAAAGTTCTTTTAAAGGCACATTGCTTCCCCCTCCCCACAATCTCTCACTACCACATTTTTCCTCTTGGTTTTGAAAAGAACTCTAGGCTGACAGTTAATAAGAACGAAATCAAAAGTGGAAAATCAGGGCTAGTTACAAATCAGTAGTCACACTGACAGAGGGCTTCTTATTCAGGAACATCACGTATCAGTAAACACTTCTTATTTCAAACCCACAAGGCATCAACACCAAGGCCTCCAACTACTTGCAACAAAACCATATGGTCAAGACTATTTTTTCTGGATCTGGCTACAACAAAAGTTATATTGTGAGCATGATTGTGCGTAACGTGCAATATGACACTTGATTATTAGAAACTGATTTAAAATAACATTAGTTCATGTTACTTGCATGCAAATGTTACTTGAATGCAAGCTGTCTTGGGTACTTCTTATTTAAATAATTAAGCATTAGAACTGCTGTGCTCACAGAGAGTACTTCTCTTCCACTTCCCATGCCACTTCCACCCACATGAAATGAGATCTGTGCTTTACCTTGTGTTAAAGAGAGCTGCCTTCACTGCGATAGAGATTGCATCAAAGATGTTCCCACCACATTCCAATAACTGTGGAGGAAAAGAAGAATCTCTTTAAAAAAAAAAATCAGGCTACTGCCTTTAAATGAAGCCTTTATTTTCTTTAAAGCTACTTGAAAAGGAAGAAAATTAATTACCAGAACAGGTTTTTAAAAAACAAAGTTGTCTTTAAAGCCTATCTATGAAAAGAAACAGATAGGAAATTAAGATTTCAGCTAACTGTATTATACATGCAAAATAGAAGAGTTAATGCACTTCATAATAAAATTAATGATAAAATTTAATAATAGAAGCTGAAATGAAACCACCACTGTTCTTAATCTTCTTGTGCTAAGGTTCTGAACTAGACTATGACCGGAATACTCTTTATAAACTCACCACATTAATTCTTTAGTGTTAAATCAAGCCAATCAATTTTCTGTATTTTATTTCAAAGAGGAGCCTTTTTTTAAATATCAGCCAGACAAAACCAACTAGGAGAATTGCTTTCATAGATGAAACACACACTGTCACCAAGAACATGGTATGGAAAGCTACTTACATAAGGTAGAGTTATGAAGGCACATCATGATTTATTCTCTTTATGGGAAAGAAAAAAAGAGTCATTGTCAGGTTTGTCTCGTAGCCGAAAGTGATCTAAGGAAATCCTGATGTCAAAGTCTATTTCATATGAGTGTTATGAACAAGTGAAGTGTGTGGAGGGAGCCTAGCTCAGCCTCTTCCCATGAAGACTGGGAGAACAATAGTCAAAGGGGAAAGCAGCACTGCATACAAGGTAAAAAGGGAGCAGTCAAACAGGAAAGCAGCACTGCATACAAGGTAAAAAGGGAGGGCTCCCATAACCACTAACACCTCCTGCAGGCTGCCAGACAATCAGAGATGTGCCTGTCCATTGCCTACTGTCACTTCTCTGACAAGCTCAGCTCTCAGCTGCCAGTACTATTTCCTGAGAACACACACACACAGAGCAAGCATTTGGAATTACTTCAGCAAGAACACATGGATGCTTCTCTGTCACATCAATCTATGCTGTATGGTGAGAGCAAAACAAGTTTTGCAATCCTGATTGCATTGACTGTTCTTCAAAATCTATTTAAAAATGATATAAACTCCTGCACGGGGAGCAAATAATAAACAAGATATTCTGCAAAGACCGTTTCTTTTCATGAAGACAGACTGAACAGTGTAAAAAGAATGACAAAAAGTTGGGATAGAAAGCTAAATACAAAGGTGATCTGATTATTTCTTTGCAAACAGCTGCTGGATACAGAGAGGTTAACTTGCCCCTTTCAGTCATTATTGGATTTTACTTGATAACACAATAAGCCCCACAATATCTTTGTTATTAAAACACAATAACGGGATGTGCTTGCACTGTTGCTAGGCTTGTGTTCAGGCTGATGTTCTGAAGCCTCTTCTGTACTACAGTGGCTCCTAGAGGCAAGGAACACAGCCTGCACAGAGCATGGTGCAACAATTCCTCTGCAAAGAAAGGAACGCTTTTCTCAGCTGAAGCACCTTGTACTGATATCTGCCCCAGTTATTTATTTATTTTCAGGACTAAGAAAGTCTGCAACTGTGAGTTATGGGAAGCAGAGGAGTCTTCACTGCTTCTAATTTACTGATATGCAAGTGAAAAAGTTATTGGAAACAAAAGATAACACATTGTAGACCTCACCTTATCCAGAGAAGCTTTTCCTCCAAAAGTAGAGATTCCTAACTTCTTTTTTTTATCAGACTGGGGCAGAGTGGAATATAAAACATGAGGAAATCCTGCAAGGTGCTCAGTAGTGAAGTGCAAAAATCTCAAGAGAACCTAACACACCCTGTCCTCCTGACACACAACCTATTGTGACTGGGTAGAGAATGATAAGAGATTGCACACTTTGATTCTCCTTGCTTGGCACAGCAGGCTGCTGGGGCAAACCATGTGGAGAAAACTATACATATATATAAAAACCCACTCAAAAATGCTTGAAAGCTTATTTCTGACATCAATGGCTTGCTTAGAAAAAGAAAGAAATTGACGAAAACACAGAGAAGGTGAGAACAGGCTTTTGTGGTACTCCATAAGGTACTATTTGGAAGTGGAATGCCTTCCATTAAGAAAGAATGCATATACTTTGAAAGGTCATGGTATATATTCTTGACCTTTGACATATATAATCTCAGTTTGTCCACATGTCTGCATCTTTGTGGTGTGCATGCTTGAAATTGCTTTTTCTCCTTGTCTGACTGTACAGGATTATAGCACGTCCCAAGTACACTGACCACTGGAAAATATTTGAGAGATGTTTTTAATCTATAAAGCTGCATGAGTCTGCAAAACAAACTGTTTTCTCTTTTGAGACTGCAAGTGTCAAATTCTATTTACACAAAGGAGCTGAATATAGATGTTTCAATCAAAGTACACATGGCTAAATTATATAGTAATGGAGTATTTCCAGGCTCATAACATTCTTTCTGGATCTTTTGGAATGAGAGATTTCCAGACAAGTACCTTCACACCTGACCACAAGGTACCAGTATTTTCAGCCTCACAACAGATATAAGGCTTATTTTCCCTCCAACATAACTATGCAACACAAACATCAATGTAAACGATTTCCAGGAATTCTGAAGGAAAATATCACCCAAAGGACTCTCTATGAGTGTTGTTTTTATACTCAGAATCTGTCCCCCTCCAAATACAAATAATATGAGTTGCTCCTTATATTAGCCCAGGTGTCATCCTTCTACCACACCCCACTAAAAGTATAATACAGAGGCCTGAGGTGGAAAAAAAAAGTTGGGGGTGGAACAGAGTAGAGAGAAATGTTAACAGTATCTTGTTCTAACTGTACCAACAGCTCTTCAACGGCTCACACACAAAACCCCTGCAGAATATAACATTAAGAAGACTCATCAAGTTTAGAGTTGTAATTATGAACCTGCAACAGATTCTTTATTGGCACTGTAAAAAGGGCTAAATGTAAAATTCCTCACATAACATAGGCCCTGATGTTCATAATTCTGATACAACTAGTAGCATGAAAACACCAAGGCTGTTCTTCTCTGTAGCTGTGGACAATCAACAAATCTGTCCAGGAACAATCAGATAATGACCAGCTACATCTCAAACAAAAGCTATACAGAACAGTGTACATGTGTATATATATACACACAGGAGCAGACAGCTTTATGAAAGTCTTTGTTTATGCAGTGCCTATGCAATGTTAAGCAGCATGTTGCTTAAATATGCCCAGCATTTAATATTCTGTACCTTTGCTTGTAATTACCTAGTAACTAAAGGCCCCAGTGTGATTTCTCAGAACTAACACTTCATTCTGCATTAAACCATGCCAAGCTGCAATAAGCCAGTGACTTGGGCTGTTAAAGCACTCAGCAGAGGTACATATTCCATCATTCTGTAGGTGGACTCTTGTGGCATGTACTGTATCTACCATAATCAGGCTAATGCTAGTGCTTTTTAAACACTTAGTGAACTAATTTTCTCATTTATTTAGTCTAAATGTTCCTGTTTTGTTCAACAAAACCCTGTATTTAATTTTCTGGCCATACAGCTTAACATTTTGCACATTATTTCACAGACACTAATGGATTCCTGTAAGATCCCTTAACATATTTTCACTTCCAAATTTGACAAACAGAAACTCAACTTTGGACCAATAAGAATTGGAAATAATATTCAGGAGAGTCTGACTTGCAGACTTCTAAAAGTCCCATGACAGAGTGCTTTAAATGCAGCATATTTTGGAAATTGAGCTGCTGCATGCATCAGATTTGTACACATAAAATTCAGTTTTCATTATTGTCATGGGAACAAATACTCAGTTTACCTTCTACATTCAATACATACATACAACTTTCATCAAAAAGCACCTAGGCTAAACCCAGCTTTTGCCAGAAAAGCTTCTATTTTACTTTACTGAATTAGTAGTGATAAGAGTGCAAAGAAGCAAACAGGATGGGCAGTTCTGTTAGGGCTAACATCCAGCCATGACAACTTACATTCATTAGAACAATATATTTGCTGTTACATTTAGCTTAGAAGAGAAGTTTACCCTTCTTCAGTGGCAATTTTCTGGTCAGTATAAGATCACTGATTTTTATCTGAGAGAGATTTGGAGTATTCAATGTTTTTTTAGTTCTGCAGTGGAACAGCAACATCAAGAAGAGTAGAAAAAGAGCAAACTGAAATTAGCGATTAACTGCTGTAAGTAGGTTCACAAGAAAACGGCCATCCATGCTGTGATACATTACATCACATTATGAGAAGCCTTTTTTTACGTAAGAAAATACACAAGGTTATGCTAAGTCAGTCTCTGCCTCAGAAAAATTTTGTTGAATCTTAGTTTTCATTTCTGTACTTACCAATACATCCACATAGAGAACCCAGCAGTGCTCTTTGGGATTGATACAAAGGGATTTCAAGTCTACACTGTTCTCGCAGCTGAATACCCTGTACAGCGTATTTGCTATATCTGTGCCAAGTTCTTCTCCTCCCCGGCCTTCCAACTCAGGAGAGTTTGAAGAACTAGATAAAGAAAGAAAAGAATAATTTCACTTCTGAAGCAGCAAACATCCAAAGAACATTTCTTAAATATAAAGCATTGAAAGTATCTAAGGATTTATTTGTACAAGAATAGGCATCCTATCTGAAAAGGAATGATTTCCATTTTGCATAAGAGAAGGTTTTGGTGCAGATAATATACTGACATTTTGTTACAAATACTAATACTAACTAAATCCCACCACTATCTTCAGTTCCCAAGTTATAATTGACGTATAATTTGCTGAATTTTCTCAGAGATTATTTCTTAAGCGCTGTCACCTTCTATCATGTCAACCCTTTAAAAAAAAAGTGAGACATTTGTACTAAGTTCACAACAGCTAACAAGGCAGCCTAGTAAGAGCTGAATGTTAAATTATTAAAAGAGTGGCTTAGAAGAAAAAGATATAATGATATGACAAACAGAACACTAATTTCTTACAAGTAACATGACTACCTGACCTTAATTGGTAATTTCTTTACTGAGTGTATTGTCTACTATCAAGCCCCTCATAGAAAGCAGGTCATTACTTTCAGCAGCTTATGGAGAACTGCAACTAAACAACATCTTTTCCTGAAGGGATCTGACAGAGTGTGTGCTCTTCACTTCTCTGATTCCAACATAACAAACTTGAGGAGACCCCAACATTTATTTATGAGCAGTCATGCAAGAAAGTTCTTGGATGCTGGGGCCTGGTATGTAGCTAAGAACAAACTTCTAACAAGAAAAGAAAACAGGCCTACAAAAAAAACCCAGCCAAACAAACAAAAGCCAAACTAAACTAACCAACCAAAAAAAAAAAAAATCCAAACCAAGCAAAAAAGGCCTTGCCTCCAAAGAAGAATAAAATAGAGCAGAAATGTCTAGAGATGCATATATGGCAAAATAATGAACAAAGATTCCAAACCCAACCTCTGGTTTATACAGAGGGCAAGAATATTCTCAAGCAGTGGACCTGTAGCACCATTGCAAATCTTGTTTTAAAATAAACCAGTCAGACCTCCACCAAATTAATTTCTCCTTGCAGAACATATCAAAGGAAGTGGTTCCACAGAAGTAGTCTTGGTCTGCTCAAAATCTGTAACGGCAAAGCCCCACATTCTCCTGGCAGGGCACCTCACAGGGCTAATTTCTCATGTATGTTCTGTATCTATATGATGATACAAAACCTTTGCACACCAGGAATACAAAAATACAGCAGAAAATTAAGTCTTGGAATACAATCACTTCACCTTTAAAAAAAATCCCAAACGGCTAAGGATTCACTTTATCAAGGCATGACTTAAACCATCAAGTGAGCTGTACCAACAGTACTGCAGAACCTATAACCTTACATATAATTACCTACTATTATCCTTACCTCACAGTAATCATTCCAACTTGTTGTTTTGCAGAGTTGATGAAAACTCAGAATGCCAGGAAGAACTACTGGATTTTATAGAAGTCATTTGCTGCTACTATTAACAGACAGCACTACACATGCTTAAAAATACAAAGAAACATTACTGCCAATTAAGCACTGATCTATGCTTCTAAACTATATTTGCCACATGAATAAGCGCTGCAAGTGTGACACGCAATATTATTCAGGGTTATTATACACCAATTTTATGAGATAGGATCTTATCTAAGTATAACTCAGTAATGAGTCAGGTCCTCAGGTTGTATTAAACAAGCATTTATCCATGGAAGCAGCTTTTATGCAAGTTAACAAGATTATTCTGTTTAAAGCATGCTATGCAAGCATTATGATCTCTGTGGTAAGTTGAAAGAGTTATGCAAACTTCAATCTATGCCTCATTATTATTTCTAAACAAAAAGTTTTAGCAAACGTTGTATTTTTTGATTACAAGTGGAAGCTTTGTTTGACAGTGACAGAAAGAACCTTAGACCCAATTGGAATATCACTGTACATTTCACTGCATCTTAATTCCATTATTATTTTAACACTTCATTTCCTTGCAATCAAAGTGAAATAAAGAAGTAAGGTTAGCAGGATATTATTATAATAACTATTTGGTAAATACTGCCACCTAATGCCTACAGATTATTGCAGTAATTTACACTGGGCAAAATTTGGAAGGGGGTTGTCTTAACAGACTAGAAAGAGAAAATGCCAAAAGTCTTGGCTTATGGAGCATAGAAAGGACTTAGTAGTGGTACAAAACTTATACTCCCAAGCAGGATGTAACTTTCAAGATTATCAAAATAATTTCAGTGTCACAGTGCCTAACAGACTAAGATTCCTCCTAAAGCATAACAATGCTTCTACCACAGATCTCTACTGAATTTCAAAACTCTTCCTGTTACCAGTCAAAATCCTCCTGTTGCAACAGCTAAGTATTGCCCACCTATTGCTCAGGCCATTAGTATACTGTAATCTACAGAAGGCCAAGCCTGGACAAATATATTCCTTGCTTCCCTAATTCCACAAACAAAATCTGATGCATTCAAGGAATTCAGATGTCTGCTTTTCTTGTTGTTCCTATTTCTCTTACAGTTTGAAAATGGTAAATCAGGTCAGCCACAAAACTCAAATGTGAGAAAAGCACACACAGCAGTCTTTCAACATCAAGGGCCAGGATGAATATCTTCTCCAGTGATGACAGGCAGTAAGAATACCACACAGGACACAGACTTGTTTTATGATAATTATTTTCTAGGATCACAAATCAGTGCCCCAAAAATCATCCCTTCCAGAGACTCGCACTAAAGTCTGTCTCAAAATGGGACTAAGTGTGCTCTTTGGATTTTAGGTAAAGGACTCAGAGCAGAATAAAGAGAAATGGAAGTCTGGAACAGAGATGATCCAGCAAGTGATTATTTTCATCAGTAAAAGAAACCATGAAAGTTTTGGGAAATAAGCATTTTAAGACAGTAATCACTGCAGTCCGAGTTTTCATTACTAGCTTCAATAATATAAAAGCCAAGTAGAACACACAGGAACTTCACCAGGAGATGCAGGGTATCAAACTACGCTCAGTTACTACCACCCAGTGGCAGCCTGGAAAAGCATCAGGGTGCTGACAGCAGCTCGACAGAAAACAAGCTGCCTCCACTTCACTTTTTGTCTTTTGCATCTTTCTGGAGGCTAAAGAACACCTTTCCCTGTGCCACGAGCATGTGAAAAGTGACTACACTTCTCTAAAGTTCAGGCTTTTGGCGCCTGTTGTCACAGAAATCAAAGATTACCTACTTCTGAACTGACAAGATTCATCTCCCACAATATCGATGCACTTCTCCCTCCCATCTCATGAAGCAGAGATTAACCGAAAATACAACCTAACATTAATCTAATGAGTTGAAGTTTTTCTAGTATCTATTTTCACACACAAGAAGCGTCACAGAATTGCCACATGTCCACAGACCACTTTTTTCAGGAAGGAAATGTCCCTGCTGTCAGTGAACTTTCTTCATATAGAAACAACCAGAAAAAAACGCCAAAACAATAAATATGTACCATTTAACTCACTTCATACATGAGTTTTAACAGTAGGACCACATTCAAGATCATCTTCCCATCTGATATTTTTTGAACAGCAATCATAAACAACTAATTCACAGGTGAGTGCTTTCCTTTAAGGCATAAATTTCCACAGTTAACTAGAACATAGTGATGTAGAGAGGCAGTCTCAGATAAGGCTGCATAATGTGACACACCAATGTTAAGGCAGATATAGACAATTAGGTCAGAAAGACTATCAGATATACACTTAGTACCTCTCATACATTAGCTTTAACAATGGTATATTGGTTTAATGTCAGAGTAGCAACATTTTTTTGTTTTTAATAAAAAGAAAAGGAGATGTCACATGCAAAACAGCCAAGTTGACAATGACAAGGCTTTTATGAGAGATCCCCAAAGCCCTTTATGTCATAAAGAACAGTTTTGGGGAAGTCTGCAAGACTTGGATACTGTAGTCTCAGGCTGCAGACAGTCTAGTCTAACACTGAGATGTCACTGTGCTATCTCAGAGCAACCCGAAAACAAGAGTTCTCAGTTTTCTTCTAGCTTCCTCTGTAATTCAACCACTATGAAGACTGTAAGGATAAACAACAGTCCATTTGTAGCAAAATGCAAGAAGTCTGATTAAAAACAAACATCCTTTTAGTTAATGAAAGATGGATTCACTGATAAATATATAACTAAAATTTCTAATTAGTTTTTGCATCTGAAGTTTACACTGGGGATTTTTCTTTTTTTAAATGAAAAAAAAGTTTTGTACAAAACACATTTCAATCTTTTTCCACTGCTTTCACAGACAAAGTAAGCAAACCTTTAAGTACAGCTAAAGCACAGTCTGTATTGGTCGATTCTTTTCTTCCAACTTCTTTTGAAAGAGATTTTCTCTATTTTTTCATGGAAAAAACCAACAGCTGACATCTTAGTCATGAAGTCAGGTTACATGCACATGTACTAGAACCATTATTCTTTTCCAGCTGCAGTGATGCTATGCAATTTGGGATTGTTTAATTTCACCTGTTTTCATTCTTTAACTCCTACTGATTCGCTTCTTTTGGGTTTGCAGGACCAGCCAAAAATTTCTCAACATTTACTGCTACTGAAACAGTAAAAGAACTTGTTTCTATTACTCAAACCTCTAGAGGAGGTTAGTGAATGAAGGCATAAACTTCTGAATAATGGCAAGACCTGATTAGCCGTTTATTCCAAATATTAGATCTATTTCATTCTTCTCTAGTATACTAACCAGTCAACAAAAAATTCCAGGTAACCTTCATCTGGTTTCTCCAACTTCGGTGTCCCCATTTCAGCTTTTATGCCTACCAAGATATCAGTTTCTCCCTATTAAAACAAAAGCATATCACACAACTGGAATTATAATTACAGAACTACTTGTTTAATTTAAATGTCTATGACAAGCTGACATTTCCACCTTTCAGTTATCAGATAATTCTATCAGAGTAAACTTAAAATAACATTTTTTTAAAGAACAAAAGGCTTTAGAAGGACAATATTAAGCCTAAGAAGATGCTTCAAATAATTACCATACATATTACCTTCTTCTAGGTTAAAAAGACAGTCTTAATATCCAAGACTACTTCTGTCATTTTGGTTCTGTAAACAACTCCTTCTGCAGAACCTTCATAATACTGCACAGTATATTTATCTTCTTCACACTCAACACATGTCAGAAGTAGTTTTGCTTCCTTCTAAAGGAATAGAAATTTTTGCCCCCACCCTCAGGGATTAGGCACAACAGTAACTTCAGTTTTCAAGATTAAATGTTAGATTAGTTCAGACTGAAGGCTGTCCAGGCACTTTACATTAAATCCAGCTCAAGCCTGCCTGAACTAATTATGTACCCTGTCATTATTTCCATATCCCATAGTTTTAGTTACTGCTATACACACATGCCATTATACACAAAAACCCATCTATGAATAGCATCAGCTTAACTAGTCATATGAACAAGGAATTTTATCAGCAAGGTACCAAATCCCTAAGAAATTTACCTACCAGCTTTACTCTTGCAGATCCACTTGTGTTTGATACAACATCTGTTTCTACTTCTGCACATCTGTAGTCTTCACAACCTTGACCATCTACACGAAGATCTTCCTAAGTATGACAATCAATATACTGCACTTAAGGGAATCAGTAATGAAAAGTAAAAAAAAAAAAAACAACCCAACCAAAACCAAACCAAACCAAACAACCCAAAAAACCTAAACAACCACAAAAACCCAACAACCCGCCCCCCCAACCCCTGTGACTTTGAACTTTCCTTCTCCTATACCACACAGCAGTAAAGAGGATATAAAAGCAACAACTTGTAGTTTCATCATGGAGTACAAAAGAAGCAACTGTACTTTTTCTTTTATATCTCGTTTATGTAGAGCTTGCAACAAGCAATCTGCAGGCAGACATGAACTGCACCAAGTCCCTCCAATACCTGAAAGAAAGCTTCAGATTCCAAAACTGTAAAGGTCGTGGCCTTAAATGGTACATTACCTAATACAACCCAGCTCTTTGCTGGGACAGGCAAGTTCTGTACTTTTACATAATAAGTTAGGACACCAGCAGACAAAAATAATACACCAGCCTTCCAAATGCCTTCATCCACTTTTATTTCAAAAACGGGTATTAGGCATCCTCTGATACTATACAGCTCGTTCCCATAAAACCAGGCTGTTTTTCAGTAAAATTCAGTAACAATACAGTTCTGTTATCTTTGGGGCTTCTCCCCAGACATCCTTTACTCTTCCTCCTTGGTCCACTCACGTTCCTTCACTAAGTGACAGGCTAAAACTCTATCTAACGGCAATAACTTGAGAATGAGCCAGGGAAGAGGTGGAAAGAGCAAGGGAAGATGAGCAAATGGGGACAGAAGAAGTATATTAAGCTATTAGAGAGCATCCAAAGGAGGGCAAGGAAGGTGGTGAAGGGCCTTGAGGGGAAGTCGTCTGAGGAGCTACTGAGGTCACTTGGCCTGTTCAGCCTGGAGGAGACTGAGGGGAGACCTCACTGCAGTTACAGCTTCCTCCTGAGGGGAAGAGCAGGGGCAGGCAGTGATCTCTTCTCTGTGGTGACCAGTGACAGGACACAAAAAAATTGGCCGGAAGTTGTGTCAGGGGAGGTTTAGGTTGGATATCAGGAAAAGGCTTTAGACCCAGGGGGTGGTTGGGCACTGGAACAGGCTCCCCAGGAAAGTGGTCACAGCACTGAGCCTGACAGAGTTCGAGAAGCTTTTGGACAATGCTCAAAAGCACATGGTGTGATTCTTAGGGCAGGGCTGTGCAAGGCTGGGAGCTAGATTTGATGATCCTTGTTGGTCCCTTCCAACTCAGCTTATTCTAGGATTCTGTGCAAACAAATCCACGTCCTGCTCTCAGCCTGCTTCCCGTTCCGACGCTCAGTGTGCTCAGATAATTACTACTCCGGAGGCTCGCCCCCCGCCACAACGGTGGAGGGCTCCCTCCCTCCCTCCTTCCTCCCTTCCTATCCCCCTCCTCCCCAGCCTAACTCGCTCCCCACCGCCCGGCGCCCACCCCGGTACCTGCACGCCGTGCACGATGTAGAGCTTCTCCGCCTCGCTCAGCACCACGGACGCCATTCCCGCCACCTCCCGCCCGCACCTGCGCAGTGCCACGCTTCCTCCCTGCCTTCCTGCCTTCCATCCGCCCGCCCGCGGCGGGAAAGCTGCCAGTATCCATAGCTGGTGTCCCACCCGCCCAGCCGGCACCGACACCGGCACCTCACAGCGGGGGCTCCCCCTTCCTGCCGGCAAAGCGGGGGGTGCAACCGGGAAGCCACAGAAGCCTTTCACATGGAGTAGGCGCAGCGCTCTGGACGCGGTACCCACTAGGCAGCCCGCATCCCGGAAAACGTCCCGTCCAAGAAGCTGGCCCTCGTGGTAAACCCAGAGCACCCGCTCTCTGCCTGCCCTCTGCCAAGAGCTCCTGAAGGAGGCTGTGGAAATATCCCAGTGCTCAGAACGGGATCGCGTAGTCAGAGTCCTCTGCGTTTCTTCATTTTCCTTGCGAAGTTTTTACCTCAGAGAGGTCCAAGCGAGGTGCGGTGGGCGGGGAAGGCTGGTGCGGCAGCAGGGAAGAAACCAAATGCTTTCCTTAGGAGATTCTGTTCGTCCTGTGCCAGATATCGCTGGGAAGGTGGCGTGGGAAATGTAATTAAAAGCTCGCACTATTATATTAAAACAATAATTAAGGGTTGGGGTTTTTTTGACAGCCTTAATTGAAAGTTGCATAACAGTCATTAATGTAAGATTGCACGCCTTTTTGCACAACTCCTGTGTATCATTTTCACAGTATTTTAAAAGATGCTATCTGACTTCACACTGATGCTTGCTTGGATAAAAATGATCCATGGCTCTGAAGAGTTACACAGCACAGTGTTGGAGTTCATCCAGTCTTCCAGAACTCCTTGCTCAGTCAAGTGTACAGAGCATTCCTGGCTGTGCCTACTTGAGCAGGTGGCATGATGCAGTGGGAGCAAACCTCAAGAGCAATGGATGGTTTTGGAGGTTTTAGGTTGGTCTGGTCCCATTGGCAGGCTGCTTATCCATTAGCAGTTGGGGCATAGCTGATGCATTTCTGGGACTCTTCTCATGGCTTACCTGCATCCAAAAGGAGTCAAGTTTCTGCACTCTAGAGTTGTTGCATGGGCATTGCTTACTGCTTCTTGGTGGGGAAAGCCAGCAGTGGAGCCTGACAGAGCTGGGAGCCGAGGCTTGGATAGCTTGTCCTCCCTGCTCACCCTAGGGAGGTGAACAGGGCCAGGTCTTCTTCCTGGGCCAGGGGAGTGCCAGACAAAGGCAGTGCCTAGGCATGAAAGGGCCCTGGTTTGTATATTCTAAAATAGCATCTGCCAGTGCTGCTATCCAGCACAGATTGACCCTTCATTTGACTTGCAGTATGATACTTGTGTCATCACATTCCACAGTGTGAACCAAACAAGAAGTAAGAAGAAATCAAAAACTCCCTGAAAAAGCAAGCGATTTTGATCTGAAACACAGTGTTAATGCAGATGCGCCCTATGATTTCCACTGAGAGCACAGGGAGATGACATTCTGGCTCTCATCTCAGCTCCTGCCTCTCATGGCTTAGCCCACAGCAGCTAACAGTTCCAACTGCCAGACGAGAGTGATTTGTTAATTTTTTTCCCCACCTCTGCCATCCCAGTTTGGAATCTACCTGATGTTAGTCAAATTCTTGCATAGCCCAGAGGTTCAGCTAGCAAATCTTGTTTACATGCAAAAGGCAGTTTTTCAGAGGCAGGAGGAGTCCAGGTCTGGCTTGTTTCTCCTCAGGCAGGACAGAAGGCATCCTCTTGCCCTAAAGAGCACTTCTGAGCACATTCAAATTCCAGCACAAGGCAGTAGTGAAGCTTATCATACAAAAAAGGATGTCACTTGTTTCTTGGGTTTGTTTGGGTTTTTATGTTGGAGTTTTTTTTAACAAAGGCAAACTCTAACTTTCCTCTAACTTCATTGTGGTAAATTAATGACGTGTTGGCTCAAATAAAGCCAGCCTGAGGGAAGCCCCTGAAACGTGAACATTTGCAGTGCATGATTAATACCTGGCAAGGCCACAAAGGCTGGAAGCAGTGGCTTGACTTGGAGAGTATCAAGCAAACTCAGCCCTTGCTCTGGCTCCAGACATGACACCTGCAGTGGAGTGCTCTGTCACAGAACCACAGTCACAGAACGGGTAGGGTTGGAAGGGACCACAGGGGGTCATCTGCTCCAACCTCCCTGTTCAAGCAGGGCCATCCTAGAGCACATAGCACAGGATTGTGTCCTGACAGTTCTTGAGTATGTCCAGTGAGGGAGAGTCCACAACCTCTCTGGACAACCTGTTCCAGTGGATGGTCACCCACACTAGTAAAGAATTCTTCCTCATGTTCAGGTGGAACTTTCTGTGCATCAGTTTCTGTCCACTGCCTCACATCCTAGTGCTAGGTACCACCGAGAGGAACCTGGCTCCATCTCTTCTCCCCTCACCCCCCCACTTAAGACATTTATACACATTAATGAGGTCCCCTCTCAGTAGTCTCTTCTCGAGGCTGAACAGGCCCAAGTCCCTCAGCCTTTCCTCCTATGAATGATACTCCAGTCCCCCAAACATCCCCTCTGCTCTGCGCTGTACAGCTCCTCCTTGGGTGCCAAAAGATTTTGGAACCTGCAAACCAGAACCACTCTGAACCTGCCTGGGGCTGGGAGATGACCGACGAGGCAGAACCATCCGTTCCCGTGTTAAAACAGTGGGGTTTTTTTCCTCACAAAACCCGTACTCCCCCACCCCCCAGGCACCCACACGCCCGGG
>NW_008238330.1:8927531-8942677 GCF_000691975.1 Corvus brachyrhynchos
GGGAGGAGGGCTCCACACTCCCCCCTCCGCCTTCCAGCGCTGGGCTTTAAATACTGGGAGGCTAAACACGTTAAATGATACCGGGCTAAATACGCGGTTTAGGTCTGCTCCGCGGCCTTTCGGAGCAGCGTTGAGTCCCCTCGGCAGCAAATTTAAAGTCGGAGCCTCCGGCGATTTCGTCGGGGTCGTGTGACCTGTCGGTGGATTGCAGTGGTCCTGTAATCTGCTAACGCGCTGCAGCGGTGGGACGTGCCCGCCAGCGAGCAGCTGGGCAGCGAGTGGAGCTGACCATGTCGCTTCCGAGGTGGCCCTGGTCACCCGGCGTGTGGCTGCAGCTGTCCGATGGCACCGTCGGCCAGGTGCGATCTCGGCATCGGGAGTAATCCGTGTCGAAACCATGGCGCTGTACTGTGGCGGGTTTAGTTGAAATGGATGGTGTGTTTTAGATGGCAGTAGCAAGCGATCCGGACTGGTCTAGAACGGCAGCTTCTAAGTACTACTGAAGTAGTTCTGTAAGGTGAATTTTTAAGAAGAAGCAGCAATTCACGATGGCTCATTAGAAAATAGTCTTCAAGAAAACAATGAAGAAAACAAGCCTTGGGAAGAAGGAGGCAGCAGAGCGTGCCATTGAGGGATGTGGGATGGACAGCAGAGTTCGTTTAGATCGCTTTCCTTTGATCCTGATCAGAAAAGATAAACTGTGTTTTTCAGCATGAGAGACAGCAACTGTGTGCCAGACTCCTGGCACAGCAAAGGTGTGTGCTTAATGTCAGATCTGTAGGAAAGGAGCCCAGATTTGGATGGTTGTTCTGATACAGTGGAATCACAGAGAAGGAAGGGACTGTTTCAGTGAGTGACTGCATTGGGTGTCTGGTGGTGTACATAGCAAGGCATTAGTGAGGACCGTGTTTTTCTTTGCTCAGTGAAAGCAACAAATAAGTCTTCTGTGTAGTGTTACAGGCATTTCAGTGATAAGAGTCATCTTAAGGGGAGCCACGCCATTCTTACATCTTTTAAAGATGCAGCCCCATGTGCAGATAAAGATCTGCTCGTACAAAGGCTATGTCAGTGTAGCTCTTGGTGTTCCCTCAGTGATGCAATAGTGTTTGTCGCACCAGTGGGACCCGCTGCTGGTAGTTGTGTCTGACTGAATGTTCATTGAGATTTAGAAGGTGTGACACAGAAACTCTTTGTGGTTATAGGCTTATAAAAGGGCAAATATAAGGTCTCCCTAAAACCCAAAAATATTTGTTGTGACATTTAGGACCTATAGCAGTAACATTTGTTGAGTATTTAGTGTATGTTTCTGCTTCCTTCTAGTTTTTATTTTGAGTGATGTAGTTACAGACAAGGGTGTGTATTTCAGTTTTAAGTTGCTTGTTTGGTAGTAGACAAAAGTATACAAATGTAATTTAATCCAAATAATGGGAGCAGGTTGCAAGGAGATGAATGCTTAATTCCTCAGCAGATGCAGGTCGACTGTGCCCAAGTAGTTACGTGTTTCTTCTGGGCAGTTTCCTTTGTGTCAGCAAAGGGGAACAGCTGACAGTCTTCATCAGGATGTGTATGTCTTGGGCAGTGGTAGCAAAGCTTTGGTGAATTTCTTTTTCTTACCTAATATGAAATTACTTTTCTCAGTGGGTGGATTGCTGTGCATCTCCAACAGAACAGGAGCTGGCAGTGTTGCATAGTGCATGCAGTTTAAACCTGTGTGTTGCATTATTTCAGGAGGACTTGCTCATGGAGCCAGTTTTACTGTGCAGACATTTCCCATGAGCTGTAACAGGGCATCTCTCCCGTAGAGGAGACTAGATGGGCACCCACAGTGGTGTTGGTCTGAAAATGGTGTGGCTGTAGCTCAGCCAGTCTCTGCAGATGTTAGCTGGCTGAGCTTATGCTTTTCTCTGATCCCTCTGCAGTGTAGCCATGACCTTTTTCTTAGGGCGATATTCTAGAATACAGTTTTTCTGCCTTCCTGACAGAAGACAGCAGGTAATGTAAAATATGACACGACAGAATAGCTTGTTGTCAGTTTTTATTTTCCCCATCCTGTGCTTAGCTGGTTGAAGCAAACTAAATGTGACCGACTGTACCTGGAACATCATGTTTGACCTGTGCGTGTAACTAATCTGAAGCTTCAGGTTATGCTCAAGAAAATGAGAAGTTAAAGCTTTCCTAATTGAAGCTGTGTGTTTCCTGGGTTGTGCATCAATAAGGAAAGAAGATAGCCCTTGCCTGGAGCTGCAGTGCAGCAAGTCTGCCAGTAACACTTCACACATTGTCCTTTTGAGAGGGAGTCCAAAAGAATGAGCCAGCTTGTCTGCAGGGTGTGGGTGCCAAAGACCTCCCCATATGGCAGTAGTTCCTGGCTAGTGAGGTGCAAGGTGTTAGAGGCAAGGTGCAGCTTGGTGCTGGCTCACTGCACAGGAGCACTGGTGTGTTAATTCCTGTCGCCTGCTTCTGGCTGTGCCCCCAGCTTGGGGGGGTGCTTGGGAATGCTTCTGGAGACTGGAGTGAGAGATTTATCTAGGCTTATAGCCCTGTATCTCTTTGCACCACCAGGTCACAGGGTGACCATACAGAACCGGTGCTGTTACAGGAGAAGAGGTAGGAGTTGTAGAAGAGCGGGGAAAAAAGAAAGAGAGGATAGGCATGAGAAGGTATGGAAATGGGAAGGAAGGGTACAGCAGCAGAGTTCAGCTAGAAAAATGTTGGGAAATGCTATTCCAGGAGCAAGTTAAACACTAAGTAAAACAAGGAGGCAGAGGACTCACTGTTAAGATCCTTGGACAACAGAGGAATGTTGAATGAGAGGAAATGCAAGGCCCTTGTTGATGTTTCTGCTGCTGGGCCGGTGGTAGATGGTGTGTTTGTGATGTTCAGCTGTGAGTTTTGCAGTAGTGCAGAACTAACAGGGGTGGCCAATCTTAAATGTGGTGCAGCATGCAGAAATTAAAACAAGTGGGCTGAAGCTGAAACAGTGTGAGTGAGTAAAGGTAGTGTAAAGCACTATAGTATTGAAAAAAAAAGTTAAAAAAAAGACGTATTCAGGTTTAGTGGGAAGGCAGTAGTACTACATCATAGATACAGAGAGGGCTGTAGCAGGTGATAGAGATAGTAATGTGATATGCATCTTTTTTCTTTGCAGTGACTACTTGAATTACTGATGTCCAATATAACACAGAATAGATAAGGAAGATACTATGTATTGCATCTGGTCTTGTCTTGAACTCTCTGTATTTCAAAGGGTAGCAAAATTAAGGTTTACACACAGAAACTGTATTTTTTACGGCAGCAAGGATCCCTTCTGCTTGCCAGTGCAAAAGTGAGCAAAACAAGAAATGCTTAGTTTGGCAACTCAGGTGTTCTTTGCTGTGTTTCAAAAGCTTTAACATACAGCAACTTTGAACCTGCAGGTTTTTCCAGTTCTCTGAAGAAACAGCATACATTTCTTCTAGTTGTGATTTTAACTTTGCAGGAGACAGGTGACAATTTTTTGGTCCCTGTGTTACTAATGTGCTATTTTAATGTATGCCCGGTGTACTTTCTGTAGTTGGCTTAGGGATCTCCTTAGGTGTAGTATGTAGATTTAAAATCTAAATGCCTTACAGCCTTCATATCTATATCTTTACCGACCCCTATGTGGTAAGGCAGAAGAATAAACTACAGGCAGAGGAATAAAATCAGAGAGTGAGTGACTTGTTCGTGCTTGTGAAGAGGGAGCTGTAGCAGAAGCAGGTGAGAGCCAAATCCTGTGTTAGACCATCTTGAGTGAAAACGTATGTCTGATAGTTAAAGTGCTCTTTCTGCCTTGAAAGATAGTATTTCGAATATTTTTTTTTTTAGACTAGAGGGGTTCTGCCAGCTTCTTATTATGATTAAAACTTTAAAGCTGCAGCTCTTTCCTGCTCTGCAAAACTTATTCCTTTTGCCATGAAAGTTGTGTGGTTTTTAAAATGGATGCTAAAAATAATACCAGTTTTATAGATAAACCTTCCCCTTTAATTTTTGTCATTCTTTCTTTTTAAAAAAAGTTGATAGAGGACAAGTTGAGAATTTACATTCCCTTAATCCAGTGACTTGCTGTTTTAAGTCCTGAGTCAGCATGTAAATTGCAAAGCTGTCTAGAAGACCAGGACAGCTTCTCCTGTTTTGTCTCTCATAAGGCCGTGTATTCAGGATAACTGCAATGCTGTGGGAAAGCATGACATTCCCATCTGTTGTTTTCTGTTTCCTGGTGCAGTCTCTCCTGCAAGACTGCTCTTCCCTTCTGATGCTTAATTGCAGAGAGGTGGCAATGCAACAAAGATGGTATGTTCAGGACTAATATTTCTCTTTTGACATAGGTCAGGTAGCTTGTGTGTATTTGGTCTATTGGGAAACTGTAAGATTGAAGTGACAGAATTTCTCTGTTCCCCATTCAGCTCTGATAGTTAAAACCTTACCAGTTATTTTGTAATGGTTCATTACTTAATGACAGTTTTATAAAGTACCTTTTATCTCTGATGGAAGACTTATTAAGATCACTGACTTTGTGATCAGACCAAGTCAGATCCAAGTCTGACCTCAGTCTCTGGTGCCCTTGTGACTTGTGCCCTGTTCCTACATGTTGCCCCAATTTTGTCACTCATCCATAGTGGTCAGTGTTTTTGTACCTTGGACAGTAACTACATTGTCTTTGCTCTCCTTTGCTCAGGCTGGCAGCTGACAGGCCTTTTGGTGGGGGTGCAGTCACCAGATAACTCAGACTCTTAGGTCAGTCTTTATTGCATTATAATTTATTTATACAATACACATCCATTAGTTAAGCAGAAATGATACAGACATTAACCAGGAAGCTGTTACCATCTGCCCTGAGAGACTGCATACCACAAACATCAGGATAGGGAAACCCCTGTATTTGTAATTCAGAAAACATGGCCTTATTTTCCTTTCAGTTCTACTGATGGAATTCCTCTGGCACTGTTGAAGTTGCTTCTTGTCTACACTGATGTAAATTAGAGGGAGACTGAGGGGTTTGTGCCTTATGTGGCTGCATCTCTTTTGAGGCTGTCATTCTCAGCCTGATCCAGGTCCTCAGGATGGAGTTTCTAGATCTGACAGATGTCTTTGAGGTAATTTCCCCCTCTGCTTGCTCTCCTTAGGGAGAAGTTCCCTCTATGTATTTGTACTCCTATTCAAATGTGTTCTTCAGAAAGGCATGACTTCAATTAAATCTTCCCCTCTAATAAGATGCTTCTCATAAAAATAATAAAAGTATGATTTTAGTGTGAGCTATTTTTACTAAGGTCTTGTTCATGTGTGACCTCTTTGAAGTAAGAAATAAATTAAAAATAGAAAGTAACATCAAAATAGTTGATTATATAAGCAGTTTTGTAAACAATTACTCTAAAGCATTGTAATACAGCCACTTACTCCCTTCACGTAGAGAAAAAAGTTGTAACTTGGTTACCAGCTGTTTTTACATGCTCTCTATTCCCCTTTTTAAGGGAGATAATTCAAGCCTGTGCATTTACCCTCAGGAAACAAAAATTTATTTTAAGCCTTGTAATTTTTTAAATATTTCTTTATGCCATTTTTCTTCAGTATGGGTACTGCAAGTGTTGAAATTGCCTACCTTGAGGAGCCAAAGGATTCAGGAGAATCTTGAGATGTTTGTGATCCTTTTGCTAAAAGCAGATGCAAAGCTGGTAATGTTGTATTTAGGCTGTAACTATACTCCTTAATGTAGCCTGAATTTCCAGGAGAAAAATGAAAAAATATCTGGTAGGCACAATCCTGTTCCGTTCTCCTGGGGTGGCTGGAGGAGGGCTGACTTTGCCCTGAGATAATTTGATCTGAGTCATCGGGTGTCCTGTAAGCACAGCGTTAACTTCCGTGCCTGGTTCTTCCCTGCTGCCTTTGCCATTGAAACGCAAGATTAGGTTTGTACCCATTTGGGTTTTTAGCCTGAATTGGGGCGGGGTTTGTTTTGTTTGTTGTTTGGTTGGTTTTTTAACCATTTTTTGAAGTCCTGAAAGTATTCCAATGGAAATGCAGCTCTCTATAGCAAATTTGAGCCTGCTAATAATAGGCTTGCTTTTTTTAGCTGCCTTTCACAGACCTGTTAGAAATGTCCCATTGACCCTCCAGGGTTTTGTAAACCAGGGGTTGGAAACTGCCATGCTGATGGATATCTGGATGAATCTGCAGGAGACTGCCAAAAATTCTCAGCATAGCTGGCCTGTTTTGTTCCGCTACTGTTGATCAGATAAAGCTTTTTAGGCCTTGCAGGAGCCATTAGGAAAATACATATAAATACTGATATTTTCTTATTATCTCTGCTTTGGCAAGTTTTGACAAGCTTGTTAGATTTTAGCTGCATGGAAGTGTGGCAGGAGAAGAACTCTTTTAGTTAGGAAACTCACCTTCTCATATGTCTGTTGCAAAGGAAGATGAAATATGCAGTGTTTTAGTCTATGCAGTTTTATGTACAGAAAAATGAAATAAACTTAAAAATGAATTATCCTGCAGTTTCTGTCTGTCTGTCTGGAGCTGGTTGATTTTGTTTAAACGGACATCTGTCCTGTGGATCTGGATTGCCTACTTTAGCTGTTGTGAATATAGTATGACTAGTTATGTATGTGTGCTTCCTTTTGAAGATAAAAATTTAACTTTAGTGTTGTTTGTCAGCTCTCTAGGTACTTTGTGTGTCATAAAAGCCGTTTGGAAGTATTTCTTTAAAGTAAATAAAAATCCAAACTGAAAACTTAAAAAAAGGTCCATGATCTGCCCTGATCTCTCTTCTTTTTATTCTTTTTTTTTCCCCAGTATTGTTTTCATGAGATTGGCAGAACTTGAAATTCACTTAGTTCATATGACAGAATGAAAATATAACGTCTTCCCAAAGTTCAGTGTTAATTGACTTGTAACAGAGGAAATGATTGCAATGTACATAGTAATGCTGTAGTTCTGCAAGTCATATCCATGTGCTTGACTTCGCTAGCATGAGTAATTACATGAAAATCAAAAGGTTATTATGATGGTGGTTTTATGCTTCCTGTGAGTTTTACATCAGAAGCTCAGGTTGCTTTCAGGTACTTACTGGGTGAAGGCCCACATCATTTGTTTGTACATTCTTAGCACATTCTTTGGCCGTCACAGGCCATTGAAAACAGGATTTTTTTGACATGGCTTATGGCAGGTAAAAAGACAGTTTATATAGGGTGTAATAGCATGTCTTAAGTGTTCATTGTAGCAGGAAGTGGATTTTCATTTGTTTTGTTTACATTTCTAACTTATGAATTACATGTTTTTTGATTGTTCCCGTAATGCCAGATGCCTTCATATAAAAAATACGAAAAGGTCTTTGCTCTGTCATATCATTAAGCTGAATTGATGTGTGTGTTGTCATTGTATCTCACGCTTACCTAGTGGCCTCTCTTGTAGCCTGACACCAAGAATAAGTCCTTAAGCCCTTTGCCTACATTGTTTACATATTGTTTGCTCCAGAGCAGGCGGAGCTGACATATTCCATCTGTATTACAAATTAAGTTCATATGCAGCATGATTGAAGGGCAAACCAGTTAGGGCAAGTTACTGCTTCTACCCTGCTACAAGCTTTTTTTTTTTTTTTTTTGGTGTGTATTATTTATATGAAAATACCAAATTGAACAACATAAACCAAAACAGATGTTTGTGTATGTAAGAGCAAGGAATTAAAAAAACCCCACTAACCAGGTCATGTAGGAGAGAAGCTGAGACTCTAAGCTCCTATAGCTTGACTCTTAAGATAATGAACACTAAAACACATATGTATTTTTCAAATAATGTATGGTGTTTATGTACTGATTACTGATTCTTAAATTTTGTTGCCTAATGAGCCCTCTTAAGCAAGCATTAAAGGGCAGAGTACATTAAATAACAAAATTGTCCTCCAGCCATAATCAGGGGCCTGTGCTCTGTCCTTTTAACTCGCTGCAGAAATGGGTCTCCAGACTTTCAGAGTGAGGGGGCCTCAGGGCTCCTTCCAGTTTCTCCTTAGACAGTTACACAGCAATAGATTTTTCTTACTTTTTCCCCCAGTTTAGCTCAATAATATTTCTGAGAGAGAGCTGTAGAACTTTTATTGGAGTGAAACCACTTCCTGCACTTGCAAGAGAGGTTAATTTTTATTTCACTGCTGAAGTGACTAAACCCACAGGTTTAATCACTGTGTATTTGTTCGGCTTTCAGTCAATCTTTGCTAATACTGACCTTAAAGTGACTTGTCAAACTAATTCCTTTTGTTAAATAGGAGTTTGCTTTTCCTGTGACTGTTTGCTTCCTTTGCTTTGGGATACAAAACCTTAGAGGAAAAAAAAGACTCAGAGTCTAGGCAAAAAATCCTGAGAGTCTGTGTTCAGGACTGTCCCAGCTTGTTACAGCACCTCATTTGTCAAGTCTAAACTTTCAACTGAAAATTAAATGCCTAAATTACAGTTTTCTTTCTTACTTTTTTAATGTAACATGATGTTCTTGTCAATTAAACCTGACACTGTTGTCAGGTGTGAGTCTTTAATTATGTCAGTTTTATTTGAGCTGGCAAACAAGCGTAACAGTTTTAATAAGATTATTAAACAATGCAATGGAGGTTAACCTGTTTCCTTGAGGGAGTGGAAGAATTGAGTCTGAGAAATACTTGTTAGAGACTTGTTAAGTCTCGGTGAATGTATGAATACATAATTGTCCTTACAGAAATTGTGAAAAATGGGAGAAAAGGTATGGATTTACCAGTAGGTATAGAATTATCTGAACTTAGACCACCAGATCATTTGGGTAATCACTGTTTATGAAAATTTATAGCTTGTCTTCCTAGATATCAGGAATCATGAGGTTAAATTATAGCTGTGGTTGAAATACAGAGTAATTACAATGTGTTATGTGAATTTTGTGAGTAAGGAGAGGGTTTTTTGTTGTGGACTTTTTTCTTGCCAAAGTAAATGACATCCTCACAAGGACATTTTCATCTTGATTTTTCTGTTCTGTGTGACGTGTGTATAAATACAAGACTGATATGCTTTAACATTAATCCATGTGACTTTCTCCAGATTCATAAACCATCTTAAACTCGCTTGGCAGCATACTAAATGTTCAAAGTGGAAAGATAAGAAAATACCTAATTCTCCTAATTTATTTATACTAGTTGTGTTCTAACAAATATTGTAAATGGTCTAGTTCATCTGCTTCTGTGTACCTTGGAACTTTGTGCTCCTGGCTGTTGCTTCTCACTGTGGCCACAGCAGTTCCAATACCTCTCTTCCGTGTCACTTGCACGCAGGCACACAAAGCTCATCACTTCTGTGCTTGGATGTAATTAATCATCTTGCTCATTAATGACCTTACTCTTTGGCTGTGAAAGAATAATTGTCCTCTTATGAATTTGGTCTTAAAATAACAACTGAAAAGTAAACTATCATCTCCTTCCCTGTTGAGATAGGCGCAGCAACATCTCCATTTAGGTTGGTGTTGGGCAAAGTAGAGCTCTCTTCTTGTACTTGGCAGAACTTAGCCATAAAATTTGGAGAAAAGTTTGAGGTCCTAGGGACTTCTGCAATTCTCTCAGTATGTTTTCTGTAAAACAAAGACAAAAATAGCTTCAGTGTGAACTTTTTTGGCAGAAAACATAATTAATAGTGTACATTTTCTCTGAATTAAAATGGCATAATGAGCACTCTTTTTTGCAAAGCCGTGAGAAGAAGCCTTACGTTTTGAAATAGCAGGAGGCTGATCCCTTCCATTCAGGGATATGCAATTCAATGTATTTGATAGTAGAATTATTGTAGCTATTTTTGTAGAAGGTGGGTCTTTAGAGGGTGTTGTGTTATGAAGCGTTTGGAGCAATGAGCAAGTACTCTGAGTAGAAGTGTTTTTGGAAGAGTTTCCTGGGTGTGTAAAGAGCTGCTTTCATTCCAGGTGTAGCATTCCAGGTGTGCTCCAACATTGAGTGGTGGATGGATTGAGTGCAGATGGATTGATCCCTTGCCAAAGACTTAGGAGCACCTTCTCTGTTTTCTCAAATGCCTAGTATTGGTGGGAGTTACATTTAAACAACAGCAAGCACGGCACATGCCTGGAGCATTACTGTTCCTGGTTCCAAGATGGATCTTACCCTCTGGGTAGACAAGGTGTCTGCAGAGCTAGAGAGGACAGGGCAATGTCAGTGTTGGTGCTCTTGCTACACCAGCATGGAGTTGGCCAGAAAAGGGGAAGCGAAACAAATGCCATTGAGGGATGGAGCAAAGGTGGCAGGAGAGGCATGGCAAAGCACAAGTGAGGCCAGAGGAGGAGGTGAGAGTGGGAGACAGCTGTTGTTGGGAAATTACATCCTTCAGCCAAGACTAGAAGTTCCTGTCATGATCCTTTCTGGATTGCTTCTTAATCAGTTCCTGCAAATCTAACTGTACAGCTGTTTGTTTTTGCACTTTGACCCCAAAGCTGTGAGTCAGTGGGTAAGGAGAAAGGAAACCTCTTCCACTTGCTAAGTTTCCCAGTATGTGTAGGAAAGACCCCTCCCTTCCCCAAATCTGAAGCAGCAAAAAGGGACCCTGCCATCTGTGCCAGGACTTTCTCTTCTCCCCTCCCATGACAGTGCCAAGTTCTTGCTTCAGTTCCTGTTGTGGCAGCTCCTGTTGGCTCCTACCTGATGACTTTTTCTTCATTAAAATGCTTGTTGCCTTTCCACTTAGGGAGGTGGAGGTGGCACACAGGTAGACCTAGTGTGTAATTAAGCACTTCTTCAAAGCACTTAGAGTCTTCTGAGTAAGGAGTGTTCCAATAAGCGCAAGAGTGTGGTTTCCCAATCCATTATTTTGTGTTTGATTTATTTACCTTTTTTACTTTTTCATTTCACTTTCTGCAGTTTTCCCTCGTGATGACCATGCCATTACGCGAGCAGAGGTCTGGATGTCTGGCAGAGCAGTGAGCATTGTTTCTGACTCTCTTTCAGATGCAAGTATGGACATAATAGCCTATGATGATTACTCCAGTCCACCGCTTCAGAGATATTGAAAGGACACCTGAATACCTCCAGCCGGAAAAGTGTGTTCCACCTCCTAGCCGCGCTTCCCTGGGAACAATGTGGTTTATTCGAGATGGCTGTGGTATTGCATGTGCTGTCGTTACCTGGATGCTGGTGTTCTATGCCGACTTTGTAGTCCTTCTTGTCATGCTAGTTCCATCGAGAGATTATGTTTATAGTGTCATCAATGGCACACTGTTCAACACCTTGGCTTTCCTCGCTTTGGCTTCACATTTTCGTGCTATGCTGACAGATCCAGTAAGTATACACCTCTCTCTGTGTATACACCTCTCTGTTTCTTCAGAAAGAAACAGGCGGTGTTTTTCTTGTCTGCTAGATGTTGGATAACTCAGTTGCTGAGTGAGTGGCAGATTTAAATAACTTTTGTGTGTCAGCCTGCTGAGTGAGGCTGCTGATGTGGTATGCTAATTTTTCGTCCCACTCAAGTCGGATGCAAAGTCAAGGACTCAGTGTTAGATTCCCGGTGTGTGAGCAGGTCCTCTTTTTGCACTGGGAAGGAGAGTGTTTCTCTCTGATGCTGTTTTCTCCCCAGTGGCAGATCTTGTGTTTGTGGCTTGTTGTGTCTTGACAAACAGGAAAGCTAGAAAAGCTGGTTTTGGTTGTCTGCCTTGGCAAGTATTGCTTCAGCAGAATGGAGCAGAACATGTGTTGTTTTGAAAAGCTCTGTTACTGTCTCTCATTCTGCTGGTTTTGTTGAGTGTATTGGACAATGCTGAAATAAATACGGTCTGAGCGTGCTAGGTCTGGCAGTTCTTAGGCAAGTTGGGAAGCATCAGAAGCGCGAGATCCCCTTGTATGTATCCTTAGGACATTGCTTTGAGAGATCAGATCTGCTGCTTTCTTGTCTTTCAGTTTGTGACAAGATGAAGTTTAGCACCATGATGCTAATTCTGAATGGCCTGTGGTGGTTTATTTTGCTTAATAGCCTCTGGACAGTAGACTCAGTCCAAAACCCCATCTCCACTAGTCAGTGGAAAGAAAGACAAGCTTAGGCTTCTGGTGTCCACTTCCTCACAAATGTTGTTGTTGCTGTTGGGAGTGGTAGTATGCGTCTGATACTCTGTTCCTTCCAAATGTTATTTCCCCCTTGAAACCTTGTTAGGTGCCTTTAGGACTTCAGTATAACTTTGTTTCTTAGATTCCAGCTCTTCCAGAAGCCATAGCACTGCAGAAATGGCTTGATTCGGGGTAATCTCACAATTTATGGTAAAAAGACTGTTGATTACATGCTGCTGCTTCTGGGCAGAAGTGTAAGCAGTAGTTTAGCCTCTGAAACTTCTGATCGTTGGACTCAGAGGGTTGCAGCAGTTTGTTAGATAGTTTGTATCCTAAGGGTGGTTGTTAATTAATGTGTGTTGTGTGATTTTTATACTTAGGGACCTTCAGGTTGCTGGAATTATTTTGCAGAGTTAGCAGCAGCTCTTCTGAAACAAAAGCTGTATTTTGAAACGGGCCAGGCAAGCAGCACTGGAGAAGCAGATACAATCTCTGTTGAGAATAACTGAGAAAAGATACGTTAATTCCTAGTGTGAGGTGGGATTTATGTATGGGGATGGAGAGCCAGTGGGATTTTGTTTCATTTTTTTAATGAGGAAGTCAGCTAAAGGAAATGCAGGGGGAAGGATACAGAGAAGGGATGCGCTGACATCTGGGAGGCAGTGAGAGTCTGGGATTAAGGAAGCTTCCAGGACATGGGGAACCAGGAGCACATATAGGATCAGAATGAAACAGAAGCATTGCTGAGGCAAACAAGCAGAATTCTTATTATAAATAAATGAGCAACTCAGTTATTCACAACTGATAGCCTGTGTCCTGCATTTCAGGAACTGCTTCCAATGGGTCTTTGCTAAAAGCATTCCTAAAGTTTTGAGCTTTGCTGCATACTGAGGAGAGAGAACATGAGTTGTAGCATTTTGTGGAAATTGGTTTCGGTAATTTTTAAATTAGTCAGGCCTGTTGGGAGTTTTGTGGGGAAAAAAACCCCAAAGACTGCTTAAAAAAGCCTTATGGTACTGGTTTAATGTGCAGTTCTCTCACTCGTGTGTATCATTTCTGTTTATTGCTGTTAAGAGGTTGTATAGATGTATTAAAAGGAGACTGTATCATCAGAAATCTATTGAAATACTGCATCTTTGTTTTTATTTCAATAAAAAAAGCCTTAAATTCACAGAAGTAAATTGTGCCAATGTACCAGCAGTGATTTCATACACCGTGTTTCATGGCTTGTTTTGTTTTGTTTTGTTTTTTTTTAATAGCAGAGGGAGTTTCTTTGGTTTAGTTTTTTTGAGCAAATTAATGTCCCTATAAAGGCTGGAAACTTATGAACTTGGGCTCCTGTAGCAGCAATATGTTACCTATTTAAAGATATACTTTAAAGTGGAAATTGCACAGCTAAGAATGTTTTACTGAGTCTTATTCAGGTGTGATGATTCTTAGGGTTCACCGTTTGAATGTTAAACCCTAATTTAAATAACAAATACACAATGGAAGCATAACTATAAATACCTGAGTTGTTTACCAGCAACTTCTAGTGGACACAGTGATACTTCAGAAGAAGCTGCTTCTACTGGCATAAAACATCTGCGATTCTCAGTTTGTGATATGAAACACTGACATGGTAAATTTGTTGATGTGAAAAGAGGGATGAGGATTCTTAAATATTTTAAGGTTACTGTAGGATTACAAAAGACTAATTGCTTAAGTGAAGCTAGTATTACAAAAGACTAATTGCTTTATTGATGTTTAAAAAAAAAAAAAACAATGAAAGCCCCACCAAAATTATGTTTCAATGTGTGGTTCCATATTTTAAGACCACATTTAAATTTCTTTTCTGAATCTTCTTGCTCTTCTTGAAACTCTATTGATCTTAGGGAAGTTTTTATTTCTTTTTCTTCCTTCCCCTTCCATAGTTTTAAGTCATCCTGTTGCTCTTAGCAGCTGTAATGTCCACAAATTAATCTCCTGGTTTGGTTTTTTTTGCCTGCAGGGTGCTGTACCCAAAGGTAATGCCACAAAAGAGTTCATCGAGAGTTTACAGCTAAAGCCAGGACAGGTGGTTTACAAGTGCCCAAAGTGTTGTAGCATCAAACCTGACAGAGCACATCACTGCAGGTAAAGTCTTTTCTGAAGATGGCTGTTTCATCAAGACCTCACAAATTATTCACCAGTGTGCCTTGTTGTTGGAGTCTGAGACTGGAGTGAGTCAGTTGAGGGATTGGCATACAAATTCTGTTGCCAATAGTACCTGACACATTTAAGCTTCTCAGAAGAAATCTCATACCTTTTCTGACAGATTTTCAGATATAGGAGGCCGAGGCTACTTCGTGCAAAGTGAGAAACACTTAAAATTTTTGAGTGCTGCCTTGGATCCAGACTTGTAACTGACATTCCATAAATTTTCATGTAAAGATGACTTGAAAAGAGACGTTCTATACCAAAATGTGTAGAAGTCCATAAAACATCTCCCAAAGGGTCAGTGTCTTTTCCATTTTTGTTTTTATTCACAAACCCATTTGACCAACTGTGTATCCTATTTAGAAGTGGTATTTAAGTTAAAACTGAAGTGCAGGTAACTCTACATATTTTTTAAAAGTTCAGACTTCCACATTTTCATTGAGTACTGTGACATTGTTTTGTGCTGTGTGATAGATCAGTATGCCTACTGATCTGTCATGTCCTTTCTTTTTCTGGTAGGATAAACTTCCCGGAAAAGAGTAACTGGTAGTGAGCTTTTTAGTACTAAAGGCAGTGAGCAAAAAAATAACTACTTCCTAAAATTCTCTTCTGCTTTTAAAGCAAGCAAACCTGCTTTCCAGTAAGTAGTTAATAAGTTTGCACTGGTGTCACTTCCTTCCCTACTCAAAAAGCAATACATACAGAGCGAGCTCGTACCTGGGCTACTGCTGATTCATGCAGTGGTCTTGTGGGGAGGGAAATACATGGTAATGAGCTGAGCAAACTTGTCCTGCTGTTTGCTTGTTTCATATTTGTTTTCAGAGCTTCAGTTTGCAAATGTTTTTCTTTTTTGTTGTGTTTTTTTTTCTTTCTTTTAATTTTAATGAAAATCAGGAGTTATTTATTCAGCAGG
>NW_008238330.1:8942781-8962732 GCF_000691975.1 Corvus brachyrhynchos
ATTAATGCTACTGTAAAATCTGCTCTGACAGCTTTTCAATTATGAATGAAACTTCACATCTAAAATGCTGTCTTGATGATTACTCACAGTGTAGGTAAATGAAAAAGACTCTAGCTAAGCACAAAACCTTGTCACCATGGTCCTTTTTTCTATGCTTTAAGATAAGTTTTTAGACATTAAGATTTGGGAAGGTGATCCACTGACCACTGATGTTGTTGAGAATCTTCAGTCAAACATTTTTTTTGTGGCCTAGGGAGGTTTATTAGACTTCAACACATCAAGGTTGAGCATCTGCATCAGCAAGAGATACTGCTAGCTGTATACCAGAGGGACCAGGGTGTTTTTGATGAATGTGCTATTTAGTGAGTCCCCTGTGCCCAGTAAACTAGTCCTGCCAGCATTTGGAAGCTAGGTGGTTGAGTGGGGGAAAGTGTGTGAGTATCCCTGTTGCTGCAGTGTTTAGTTGTGATTTCTGTGTTTCCTTTTCCACCAGCTAGCTTCCTGTTCTGCCTGTCATCCAACTGTTTTTGGTATGTGCACATGGAATAAAACTTCCCCTCCCAGCCTCCTCTCCTATCCCTTTCACATCTGTGGCTTGGCATCTTCAGGTTGTCCCTCTGGGGAAGTAGGAGCAGTTGGAGGGTTGCTTGGGTACGCACCTCTCTCAGAGCCCAAGGGAAGTTTGTGCACACCTGCACACAGGGAGGCATCCTCCTCCTTTACCACCTGCCTCACCTTACCCCCTCCTTTTTTTTATCACAATGATAAATACTTGTCATACGAAGTACATTATCTGGCAGGTAAATTGCTTTTACTGTGCCTGCTGATTTTAGACTCCATGTAGCTCAAAATAATTTCAAGCTGCTTGTTCTGGCAAAAGGAGGCTTTTCATGTTTCCCACTGCACCTGAGGCTGACAGGTAGTAGGGCACCCAGGTCTGCCTGAGGAGGAGCAGCTCCTGATCTGGCCCCGTGCTGGGAGGCTGGGGCCTGCCTGCCTGGACTTTCATTTAGGATCAGGCCTATAGCAACTCATTTGTTTTTCAGGCATAGCACATATCCTTGGGGATTATCCCCTCCTACCGTGTAAAGTGAGTGAAAGGCTGCTCTGACAGAGATGTTTTCTATTGTTTATTCATACATGCTGATAAGAACATGTTTATGTTTTCGTTTGAGTTTCCCTTAAGTGTTTGGGTGTTGAAGTTTATTATTTATATTAAGGTCAAAGTGCTTTTTGTTATAAGAAGAAAAATAAAATTAGCAGAGCGCTCAGTCCTTTCTGTTTCATTGCTGCCAGAATTGTTCTGGAATGGCTGTTTCCTTTCTGGGTCTATTGTTTGTTTGCTTTGGGGTTTTGTGCTTTTTCATATTTGATTTCTGTGCTTGTTTGTGCAATGTGGTATCAGGAGACTGCCTTTCGTCTCCTAGCATATGAGAAAGCAGCAGAGAAAAAGACTTCCTTTATTATGTGAGTTGAAGCAGTTACTGACTAAGCAAGAGAATGATGTTCAGACAAAGTAATAATGTTTTAATTATTTGACTTCCAGCCACAATTTACATGCTGGCAAGAATTTGAATTTTGATTTTATTAGGCTGGTTTTGTGAAGTGCTTTAACATCTAATTTCATCTTGAATGTATATTGTGCTACCATCTTCCTGACTGACTGCCACAGTTGTTTTCTGCTAGTATGTGGCTTACCTTGATGTCACGAATCTTTTCTAATGCCTTATTTAATTTTCCTTTTTTGCAAGTTCCTGCTACCAGCAAGTGTTGGGAAATAAACTTTAGTCTGTTATTAGCAACTTTGAAAAGTATCTTTATTCATTACTGCCTTTTATATCGTTGTGGTTTCTGTTTGGTTTTAATCTGTGGACATTTTTACAGGCCTTATATATTAAAACTAAACGAAATCACAGATTTTTTCCGTCTGCCCCAGTGTATGATTCAAACTATATTTGGGAAAGAACCACTGATGTGTGGCCTTAATTTTTGTAGTGGTGGTTTGGTTTTGTATGGTTCATTTTGAACAGGCTTAGTCAAGTAAGCAAACCACAAATATGAATATGGTGGCAAGTAAATTCTTTTAGATTCAGATTTCACCTCTGATTCTATTCCTGAATTTCTTTGTCCCCCAACCCCCTGTGAAATCTTGTGTTCTTGGAAGGAAAAGTGCTGTTAATACAGACCTATGTTCTTTCAGCGTTTGCAAGAGGTGCATTCGGAAAATGGACCATCACTGCCCATGGGTCAATAACTGTGTAGGAGAGAATAACCAGAAGTACTTTGTACTGTTTACAGTAAGTATTTTGCAGGTGATGCTTGAGGTTGTCCAGTGGGAAGTGCTGAAATGCAGTGTGTAGTCTGTGAAGCAGCTCCCAGTGCTGGCATTCTCTTCCTTCGTGTTTTGGAAGAACTTTATGGGGACCTGCTACATACAGGCTTCTGTTTCACTAATTAGGGAACACACACACCCCCACCCATCCATCCACAGCACTGGGAAAAGGCATCACAGGAAGCCTTTGTCAGGGGTTTTTGAGGTTTGTATTGGTGGTAGTTCAGCACCTATTTTGTAATGCGAGTAGTTTACTGTGGTGCTGAGCTCCTTGAGGCAGGGGCCATCCCTTTACATCAAACAGTGGCTGGTAGGGTCCCAGGCATATGTAGGCCTCCTAAACATTATAGTTGTATGAGTACCTGTGTGGGATCATGTAATAAGAGCCGTTGCCACATCTCAAAGAAGGAGTGGGAAGTCTGCATCCCCTTAGATAAGAACTATCCACCTTTTAATTGCAAGTGGTTTAGTTTTGTACTTGAAAACCAAGGAGGTGCACGACTTTTTGTACTGTATCTGTAGCATCATGAGTAAGAAAACAGGAGTAAAAACTTGAATACTGGATATTTCTGGAAGGTTTGAAATGTGTTTCATCAAAGTGAACTGCAAATATCCCGTGGGAGTAGTGTGAACATTACAAGGCTGAGTTTCAGTGATGCTCTGTTTTATTAATAAATCTTCTGAGACATCTGTAGGTTTGAGGAAGTATGTTCTCATATTACCAAGCAGAAAGGAGGAGATTTACAGTTAAATGAAAGGCTTAGTGTTCTGTGGTGTGGTTTGCAAGGATGTGGATTACAGAACAAAATGAATCCCATTTCTTTCCTATGAGCAAGCAGGTTTTTTTTACCTTGAGAGGTGAGCTAGGTGTTTTAGTCCTATCAAAAGGATTTCAGTTTCTATTAAAACTTGATAGCCACTTTCTAGCAGACTGTATTTAACACTTAATTTGGTTGAGAGAAACAAAGTAAGGGTTTCTGGTTTTATTCTTAGATATTCTTTTTGACCTGTGAGTAAGTGAAAGAACAGCAGCATGCTCAGCTTGCGAGGAAAACCCAAATACTCCCGTATTGCTTTTTACTGCTTCCAGAGGTGTTTCTTGTTACAAAGTCTCTCTCACTTCTATGATCTGCCTATCTTTGTCAGGGTTTGTACCTTCAGGAGAGTAATTTTTTTAGCCCTGTTGTAGTAAATTGTAATCTATGTGTAGCATTGCACATAGCTTTTGTTCTTTTCGTTACATACACTTTTTATTACAAAGCTAAGACCTAGCTTAAACCAAAAATGATTAAGTATGAAGTATTAAATCCTGAGAGAAACTTTCCATGCCAGTGTCTGCCTCAGGAGAAAGTACTTGTTAAAAAAATACATCATTTTTCTGAACCTCATACTGGAAAACAGATGAAAGTGCATTCTCTGGTTAAAACAAATTAATTGTTGTTTCTCTGGGAAGCTGTAGTGCTGTCAAGAGCAAGGATGTAAGCTTTGACAACAGGATACCTTGATCAGTGTTACTGTTCTCTGAAAGCTGTGCAGTACTCAGCTGAGGTAAGGACAATGAGCTGTGGGGAAGCCACTCTGGGACACAGGAGGCTGGATTTGGATCCAGCTGGCGTTAAATTCAGCAGTCTGCCTTGTGTTCGCTCAGAGCTGTTAGTAAGGAGAGAATGAGTCTGTGTAGTCTTGGCATTTGCCAGCTTCATGGTGCTTTTTCAGGGGAGATGGGAGAGCTTGATGGTTTTGGGAGTTGTTTGTGGTTTGGTTTTATTTTGAAATCTTAGCACTATGCTTTCAAATAAAGTGTTGGGAAGATTGAGCATTTTGGTCTTTGAACTCACTTGGTGCCTGTATTACATCCTTTATTTTTCAGATGTATATAGCACTGATTTCCCTGCATGCTCTAATCATGGTGGGATTTCACTTCTTGTACTGCTTTGAAGAAGACTGGACAAGTGAGTATAAACAAAATACCTTATTAAAATAGCAGATTACCCGTTGAATAAGAACTTACAATGCAGTAAGTTGCTTGTTTCCGAAGAATGCTATCAAGGTTCTGCTATGCTATCTCTGTTTTTTTTTATTATTTTTAATGATCAGTCCTGGAACTTCGTATTTTTTTCTTACCTGCCTGAATCTCTTTCCTGAAAAGTCCTGTTTTAACTTACATCTGATAGTGCCTAGGAAAAAGCTGATATGTAAAGACACCTGAGGAGTATGTGTGTAATAACCTATTGTTCACGTGAACACAGCACTAATTTCCTGAATGCCAACACAAGATAAGAAGAATGTGTATGCTTTTTTTAAAAAGGGTAATGTGAATCATTGTTGCAAGACTGCCAGGAAAACATGCTAGCTCAGATCCAAAAAACCACCCTCACAAGAACAAACAATTCCTTTCCTCAAAAAAAAAAAACAAAAAACCAACCCAACAAACCAAAAACAGAGCCCAAGCAGCTCAAAAAAGCCAAACTAAAAACCTCAGCATCACTCTGAAGTAGTCAGTGAGTAAATATTCACAAAGTCAGTCTACCTATATTCTTAAAATCACATATGGATATATAGGAAATCCTCAAGGTAATGCTGAGTTGAAGAGCAAGGTGTCAAAGAATTTGTGTGCACATGTATGTGCTGCTTATGACTTTTTTTGGAAAAGTATGAGGGTTTTTTCCTTGGAATTTCAGTAGTGTTATTCAATATAATGACTGGTTTTAGTTTATAGTACTGCAGAGGATACACATATGAATTGAACTTGATGAGGTTGTTCTGCACTTCAGAACTTTGTAAAACAGCTGCCAGCTGTCAGTGAGAACATCTGCATTTGACTGCAGTGGCCAGGGCCGTAAGGGAAGGATACATCAAAAGGTAGTTTCCCTTATCTCCTTTCTTAGAGCCTGTTCCTGTGGAGAAGGCACTTTCCTGGCTGTCCCAGGCTTAGGTGGCAGAACAGAGCTGTTAGGAGAGATGGATGTGTTGTTCAGCTGCCTTGTGTTTGTGCAAATTGTGTTAGTCCCTGATTATGGTGAATCTGTTTAAGCTGAAGATCTCATGAGAAAAATACAGGCTTTTGATGAGAGTCTTAGATTTCGAAAAAATCTGGAGATGTTCTGAAATTTACAGCATTGAACACTATGACTTTGGCCCTATAACGTTCTTTTCTTTTGCTCCTCCTTTCTAATTACCTTCTTGGTTTTTTTTTTTTTTAGCACTTGCTTGAGTTTGCATTATTGAGTATGAAGAAAAGTAGGAATTTGGCTTAATCTGACCTTTTTAAAGTTATGGCTTAGAGCAGTTATGAAAAGGAAGCATACCCTGGTTTTATGTTGGTGCTACATAAGCTCGTGTCCTGACTGCCAGCTTGAGATTTCTAATGGACTTATCACTGTGGAAAATCTGTTAAGGTTAAGGTGTAAGAGAGAAGCTCCAGGTGAAATTGAGTAGAATGGAGTCCTAGCCAGTGTACTGGGGGAACTCTGAAGTAGAAAAGAAAATTACAATCTTGAAGCGTTGCAGGGTGTTTGGTGGGTTTTTTGGCTTTTTTTTAAACTTGGGGGAGTGATCATTTTATGCTTGCATGTCAGAGCTTCCCTGTGTGTCTTTCTGGGAATGTTGTTCAGCTAATTTATTTGATAGTTTGAGTACAGAAAACTCGTGGCTTAGCAGGTGTTTTGCAGCTGGTGCATTACTTGGTGTCTGCCCTTCCAACTCTGTTGTTTTGTCTTCGCAGAGTGCAGTTCCTTCTCTCCACCAACTACAGTGATTCTCCTCATCCTCTTGTGTTTTGAGGCTCTCCTATTTCTCATCTTCACCTCAGTTATGTTTGGGACCCAAGTACACTCCATCTGCACTGATGAAACGGTGGGTGTCTCACATTCTCTCCTTTACCCTGTCTCTCACCATTTGTAGAAACAGTGATGGGCTGTGGGGTTTTACCTCACGGCACAGGGAGTCCATGTCCCCTTTGAGGAGAGATCCAGTGTAATAAAGCTGAGCTAGCACGGTGCTGGATGGTGCTCTCTGAAGGTCACTGTGGGAAGTAGGGTACTCCTATGTATTGACTGGAGTGCTATGTTGACAGTACTTCCCATAAAGTAGGCATAGGTAGCTGGGATTATTCTGTAGAGAATATTTGTCCCCTGTGGATTGGAGAACCTTTTTTCTTTAATGAGGTGCTTTTACATTGGTATTGTCTGAAGTTCACCTGTGTCCTGGTTGTCACTGTGCACAGGTTTGTGTGCTGGTAAGCCAAGATGAGTAGGTGGGGGAGGAATACACACACACACACAGACAGGGACTTTTTTTTAGCCTAGAAGATTTTCCAGTCTTAGATACCTGTTCAACAGTTCAAAAACTCTTGCCAGAGGGAAAAAGAAAAGGGAGCAGAGCAGGCTCAAGGGACCCCGCTGGACACAGTCTGCTGCAAATCCACCAAGTCATCCCGAATTCAAAGGTGGCATAGGAGAGGTTATATAATAATATTACAGTCCTAAATCCATGTATTTGCCCACTTCTGTAGCGATGTAGCTGGGGACTCCGGTGGGTGTTCCCACACTTGTGAATACTTCCACTCTTCACCAAGCATGCTCAGGTAATTGAATTAACTGGGGTGGCTGGAGAGAAGTGATGGGCTTAAAAGAGTGACAACTCTTCTTTCCTCCCTGCCTCCTTTAGGTTTGTTTTCCTTGTTTGCCCATGGCCAGTTGAAGCTAGCATAAGTGTTTTTGCTACTGTCAGAGAGCTGTGACTGGCATTATATGCCGTATGGGCCCATTGCTCTGACCCTTTTTTTGCAGTGCTATTTTTAATGCTTGGCTTCCGCAAGAGGCTGATGTTCCACCTGTCTGTGTTCAGAGGAAGACTTCACTGTTCTTTCTGATGGGGAGAGCCCCAGGAAGAAGTACAGTGTGGTACAGATCCTGCTGAGCTTGTGTTCATCAATAAGTGTGTAAATTAGCAATGCCGCCTGTGAAACCATTGTTTGAATTTCTCTATCTTTGAAACCTGTCAAGAATTTTTAGAAGCTGCTTCCTATGGCTGGGCACCCATATAAGTCCCCAGATTTTCCCTTCCACTCTTAGATGGGGACTTGTAGATGTTAAAGGAACAATGCCACATTCTAAAATAAAAAAATGAAATATGGTCTCCCCTTGTTGGGTTGTGGGTTTTTATTTTTGGGTGGTTTTTTTAATATGTACCAGGAAGGATTTTGCTCCATGGAATGTCTCATTGTTGGTGTGCCAGCATTGAGCTAGCTGTCTGGCAAGCAGTCTGTTTTGAGCAGAGGAATACTTCCAGGTGAAGTGCTTCTTGGTGTGCTCTCTTGTAGTGTTGTAACTCACATTTTAGAGATAGGGCTGTGTGTTGCCGTTTTTCACCTTTTTATTCCAGTCACTGGGAGACTTCATTCCTCATCTTGAGTATGCTGTCCCAGCAAGATGGTTCCTTTCTGCCTGGAGGGACCCAGAACCCTGGTATTTTGCTGTTGTCTCTGGAGGTGACATTTACCAGGGATCAGCACAACTCCTACAGTTGGCCCCTGTTGTGTTCATCAGAGCTCCCAGCGTCAGTAATTTGAGGCACGCAGATGCATTGCAGCGCATTACTGCGTAGCGTGGGAGACACGTGCAGGTCAGGAGAAACCTTACCTTGCAAAAGATGCAGAGTCAAGGAGCTGGGTGATCTGCCAGCTGCTGCTGCTGCCCATGGGAGAGTGATGCTCTCCAGTGACTGCTCTTACTCATTGTGCTTCTATGGCAGCCAGGCATATATGGCTTTCCTGACAGACCAAATTCACTCCTGGGCTTTAGACACAATATGGATTTATTTCTTTTTAGTGTTTAACTAGTGAATGTTCCAGCTGATTGCTTGATGGCTTATTTTTGTTCTGCCTCTAACCTTTACTAAACAATGCCAATGATTTCTTCAAATCAGTATCTTATTTAACCCTCTCTCCATGCTGTCAGCCCATGCATGTTTTAGCAGTGATTCTAATGACACATGAAGAGGCACCAGGTAGACTGAGCTACACTGAGCCATGGGCACTTCCTGAACTTGCTTGGTGAATCTGGGAGCATTATAGTGATTATCTTTGGGTTTGTGGGTTTTTTGGTTGTTTTATTTTTTTTTTTTTTGTCTGCAAGCTTGTAATGGTTTCTTCTAAAACTTTTCCATCTGGTTAGCACATAATGCATTCAGCCATTAAAGCACATACTTTTTGTTTGGTTTTAAGTGGTGGGGTTTTTTTTATTGACATCAGAGGCAATTGGATGGCAGGTCTTAAAATGTTTCTGAAGTATGTAGGTCTGAAGAAAATGAAAGCAATTTTATTTTCAAGGAACAGTTTCTAGATTTAATATTTTTTAATATAAAACAGTGAGAAGGAAAGACAGTACAGATGCATTTGTATTTTCTTACTCTGTCCTTTGGATAAGAGGTAATTGAGAGTAGACCTTTCCCCGAATCCAGAACTACAGAATCTGAGTATTTGACTGAAAATGTGATATTTCTGTTTTCAGGGAATAGAACAGTTGAAAAAGGAAGAGAGAAGATGGGCTAAAAAAACAAAATGGATGAACATGAAAGCAGTATTTGGCCATCCGTTCTCTATAGCATGGCTTAGCCCATTCGCAACACCAGACCAAGGAAAAGCAGACCCGTACCAGTATGTGGTCTGAGGAATTCCTGACCAGCATTTCCACTAAAATAGAAACATATTACAGCACTACTGTTACAAATTTTCCATGAATGTTTAAAACAAAAAGCAAAACAAACTTTTTTTATGTCTATTAAATGGCTGATAATTGCAGAGGAAAAACAAGCCCTATATTCCACCATTTTAGATAATTCTATATCTCTGGCTGAAACTGCTGCTGCTTTTTCTTTTTTTTTTTCCTTTTCTTTTTTTTTTCCTTTCTTTTTTATCTCATTAACTTTACTGGCATTTGTTTCTCTCTGCTTTCTGTATGGCATAACTAATGTGAAGGGGATCCTCTCTTCTCTGTTATGACCCACCTCTTCTGAGTAAATTCTCATGCTGTCTCCTGACTGTGATGAGCTCTGTGGATGACATGTGAGTGCCAACAGCCCTACACAGACACATTTGGACTTCCTGAAGGAGCACATTGCTCTTTCATAAGTGAACTTGACCAGGAAAGCAGATACTTCACGTACCAAAAGGTGCAAGACCAGAAGGCAACACAGCAAGAGAGCCAGTTGACCTGGTGATCACAAACAGTTAAAGTACTTAAGCGTTGCCAACACCAATTCCCACTCCACTGTCCTTTTTCCTTCCAGCCACAGAACTGATTCCATCTTTCTGGCATTATTTTGTCTGTTCCCTCCCTTGTGTGCAGGAAATTGTTGCCCCTTTAGGATAACTGTGGCAGATTTAGAAGACTGTTTGGATTATTACATGCCTTACACTTCCAGGAAAGAAAGAAAGCTAATTTTCAAGTGTTTAGAATAGCAGAATCATGTTTTTTTTGTGTGTGTTTGTCTTGGTAAATGACTTGTTAGAGCAATGCCTGCTAAGCGGTGTTAACGTGAAAAACTGACATGAATGCCCAGATTCCTATAAAGACTAATATTGATGGGATGTGTAAGTGTTCCAGGGTGATTGATTCTATATTGTTAGCATTGCCCTGGTTTAGAGCTTTGTAAATCTTTTCTCCTATTTATGCATACATGTGTATGTGTGTAAACACAGGCACATATATGTGTAAGGGTTTGAAATTGGGAAATATTTATGGTAAGGAGCATGCATGCTGTTATGAACTGTGTGGTGATGAAAGTGGGAGGGACAGAAGACATTCCAAAAAATGGATAGAGCTAAACCATTCATAATTACAACTGGCATCTTAGGTTCAGGCAGGAATTTTATTATATTTTTGATTCACAACTCCCATGGGCTCATCAAATGAATTGCAAACAAAAGAAATACGCAAATCAGCTGTGTCTGTGACTTCCAAGGAATCTTTTCTTTCCTTGGTTTAAAATATTTTTTTGGAAACTGACCTGTTTAGACTGCTTCAAAGCCACGTGGGAAGGGAGGGAAATCAGGGAAGGAGAAATTGAATGGATGTCTCATTTTGGAAGTAATGTGAATGCTGCATCTTTTCAATCTGTCAATGCTTCCATATGGAAAACAAATGCAATAAAACTTTTCCAAAAACTTGTTTGCTGTTCTTCCTTTCTTTGCTCCAAATCTTAGGAAAAATCCGTAATGGTTTTCTGAACTTTCACTTCTGTGTGCAATCAGGCAGAAGCATATGAAGGTTAATTAACTTGAGTGTTCAACTTCTAAGTTGAAAAGTGAGTTAATTGGTAATATACTGATCTGTTAATCAGTGGTTTATTTCGCCACTGGGGAGAGGCTGTAACTCTGGTTTTAGTGTGTGATGGTGTTTCTCAGAGAACGCTCCCAAGCTTAATAGTTAAGCTGGATCTTGGGCCATGGTCAGTCCAGCTGGTGAGACACGTGCAGGAGATGATTTGAACTGGTAGAGAATCTGGCCCTTACGCTGCCTTGATGCAAAATCAGATTTATTGAGGAGAGAGGCTTTTTATATTGAGTCAGCTAGGGAATTAACTAATTAATGCACCTCTCTGTAGTTCACTGCTTCAAAAATTGTTTCGATTACAAATTCTATGTTCCAGTTTGGGTTTATTTTAATTACCCTTATTAGCTATGCGTTCTGGAGGAAGATTGATTACATTTTTCTGGCACTTTGACCATCGTGGAAAAATGCCTAGCTACTGAGTTTTTCTTGCTTCAAACCAAATGCAAATTGTTAAACAGCGTTATATAGTACTGATATTTTCAGTCAAACTGTGTGTTTTGTTTTTTAAATGAGGCACCATCCCAGAAGTGCCACCGGTACCTGTTGTGTGTGTGTGGCGATAACCATGGCCTTCAGCTTTCCTTGTGCTGCACGGCTCGGTGGTGCTGTTTGGTGCAATTTGAATGGTACTAAAAGTAGGACAGTACTAACAGGAGAAAGGCAGACTTACTGGTTAGCTGATGGAAAGTATTTTCTTGGTCAGGACTACCCCATTTCAGGTGCTAGTTCTGTTTTAGTGTGGCCGAGAGAAATTGAAAGAAACTCCAACAGGGCACTTCTGGAAAACTAAGTGGTGCTCCAAGCAGAAACGAGTGCAAGGAACTGCTGTAAGAAAAGTCTGCCTTAATCATGATTTCCAGTGGCGGTGCTTCCTGTGTCTTCTCTGTAACCATCAATTTGTCTCAATGCTTGTCTTTCTGGTTTGCTCTTTCCTTTCATGTCTTAAAAGTGCATTGAAGGAAATTAATGCATTTCTTCTAACATTCAAGAGCTGTCCTGCAGATTGCTTCTGGGTAAGACCATGCAGCCCACCGTCCTTCTCTGGCTCTGGGCAGGAGCAGATACCGAGGGCAGTAGTTGGAGAAAGAGAGTATATCCTACAGCATCTCAGTGGTCACAGGTTAACCTTGTCTTACTGTCCCCATGTTTGCAATGTTGTGCCTCTTACTTAAAGAGGAGTGTCCAGTATTTTATATTTCCTCAGTGTATATCTTCTCTTTTCAGTATTGGTTCAAAATTATGTGATTTGAAATAGGGAAAGCTGAAACAGTAATGAGTTGTCCAACAGCTGTGCATTCCTTCCATCTCCCTTAGGTTCTTTTTAAGGCATAACCTCATGCCCTACTGACCATGTGGCTGGCAGCCAAAAATAGATCAAGATACAATTATAAAACTTCTGTTTATTTTGAAACCATGCTGTGAAGGGATTAGTGAGGTCAGGTTGGGAGAGAGAAAGTATGCCTCTAGCTGCTCTGATGAACTGCTCCCTAATTGGCATTAGCACAACCTCAGCCTGACCTTGCTTATTGCCTTGGTTAGCAGATGCTGATAGGAGCAGGTGAGCAATGATTTTTTGGGAGGAAAGGATGGGTTTCTGCCCAGAACTGTTCCAAATCTGTATTCCCAGTCTAGATGGCAGCAAGGATTGAAAGGGATTCCACAAATGAGTGAGGGCAGGGTTAAAGCTTGTGCTTGCAGAGAGGGGTTTAAATGCCTGGTGTCTGTCTCTCCTCCTGCTCTGTGCTACTTGTTTTCCTTTTCCCTAGATGCTCACACAGTAAGTGCTCCAGCCGTGCTCCAGCCAGTTTGTTACTGACACATGGGAAAGCTCTGCAGTTTGCTAAGGAACATTGCGCAACCAAAGGTGGTCTCTTGCTTTAAGCTGCCAAAGCCTCTGCCTCCTGGTTGCACAGCCACTGGGTGCTGGAAGTGCAGTATCCCAGAGGAAAAGCTCATAGTAGTGCTAGAACGCTTTGCCAAGGGTCTGCTGTGCACAAACTCTGCTCCTCTCTAGCTTGCCCAGCAGGGAGGTAAGGTCGGGCCCTGGCTGTGGCACACCAAGTGTGGCATCCCAAGGGACCAGGGGCTGCAAGGGATTTTCCCTGGAGCACTTAAAACGGTACATTTGCAAGCTTGGGAGCAGGGTGAGGTGCTGCAGGCGTGTGCTTAGCATTCAAAGTCCTTCAGGGCTTGAATTTTTCCCAAATTACAACCCTGAGGAATTCCGATTTGGTGCTGCGTCATTCCTTTCTGCACCTTCACTGCTGGGTTTCTCCTAAATCAGCACGAGAAACAGGGCATGAATGAAGGAATGAAGTTCACAAAAGCTTTGCATGCAGTGCTGCGGTTTCTGGTGTGTTTTCTTCTGGGTCTGCTCGTGCTGACTCAATGTTCTTGCAAACTGAGCTGCTGCTGCTGTGTTATTTGCGAGGCTGACAGTGAGTGCAGCTGTGGTGCTGCTGAGCTGCTGCCTGTATTCCTTTCCTCTCACTGCAGAGCTTTGAATGTTCTGTGTGTTGTCAAGAATAATCTGTAGAATTAGCACGTGACAAATGTACTGTTCATCCAGCACTTCTAAAACTCTTCTTTCTTACAGTTTTAACTGAATTTGTGCTTTTTTTTCATTTCCTTGAGCTTCTCAAAACTTGGATCCAGTATTCTTGCTTCTCTAAGAACAAACTTTCTGTGTGGTCACTCGTATATCATTACGAATGGATCATACACAGCTGCAGATCTGACTCCTCTCTTAAATGATACAGAAAATGGGCATAAAAAATTGTGCCCTATTTCACACAGTGGCAGCCTTAAAAAAAATCATTAAGAAAATAAATTTTAGTTCCTTATTCCTACATGGAGAAGACTACCAGGAAAAAAAAGTCACTGCCTAAATTCGATAGATCTGTTCTTTAAGTACAATCGAAATGTTTGCTTTACTGAAAGTGACGTTCTTGAAGGGAGAATGAGTTAGAATACTGATTGACCAAGGCTGTGGTCCCATTTTGAAGCCTCCACTTTCACCTGTACAGATTTTCTCACCTCCCAGCAGGTTATTTGGGTTGCATTGTGATTTGTCTTTGACAATTTGGTAAATGGAAGTTGTGTTCTTAAATATTTGCTCTTAACTGGCATGGAGTGAGCTTCTATTGACAAGCCTAGGTGTGGCAGTGGTAAATTCCTGATTGCTGGAAAAAAGTGCAGTATTTTGGCTGTGCCTGAACTATTGCAAAAAAATGCCCAAACAAGGTGAAACTCTTAAGTTGTATTTTGTCACTCCTTGGAAGGATTAAAAAAGCCGCATGAGAAGAGGTCCGTGTTTCCAAAAAGGCTGGCTTTTCAGAAGCCATCTCTGTACCCTAAAAATCAATAGCAACTGATGCCAAAATACATCAGCAAGATTCAGATTGTCCATTAATTTGATCTCGTGTGAGGGTTTTGCTGTTAAATTTGGAGATGAAACTCTAATGCAGGGTGTCTGTCTTCATTGTTAACTCAAACTGGAATAGCATCAACCTGGCTATAGGTAGGCAGTTCTGCATGTGCTACAGTGCTTGGTGCCCAAATACCTGCTGTATGCATGAGACAACCATAAACTCTTCTCTTCTTGCAGGGTATTGAGCGACTTAAAAACCAGAAGCCAACCTGGGAGAAGATCAGCGGCTGGGAAGGAATGAAGCTGGCGTTTGGTGGTGCCTTCTCCCTGGGTTGGTTCAACCCTTTCTCAAACCTGAACTGCAAGAGCCCAGTGCTGGCTGAAGCAGTGGCAGCAGCTCCTGCATCTGAAATTATGACCCAAGAAGAAATCGAGCAGTTTCTGGCTCGAGATGTTGCCATCCAAATGTTGCGTGAATAAGCAAAGCATCCTCCACAATGCCAGGAGAAGCTTTCAGGTGTTCCTTTTAATAATTACTTGTGCTGGAGATTTAAGGGTTGCTTTTTAGCATATTTTCTGGTGCATTTAAAAATTCAGGAGTATTTGTCTGGAACAGACCCTACAGCACTAGTAATGCAAATCTCCAGAGAGAACTTCGTAAGTGATGTGGTTCATAAGCTCCTTTTCAGACCTGTGTCAACTTCTTTACTGAGCTTTTCTTAGATGGCCTTAAAGGACAGTTTATAATTGTCAGATAGATTGGTTCCAGTTCCCAGAAATGTGCCATCCTAGGGAGTCTGGTTAATCTTTGTTCTTAACAGCCCTTTGGAGGACTAAATGTGTGTGATGGCAAGATTAGGCCAGCTCTGAAGGTTTTCTGGAAAAACACATCCACTTTAGCCCATCCCATCCCATGGGTGCTGCCTCTAGGTTATGAAAGCTGCTGCCACACTGATCTTAGCCTAGGTGGGATACAGGGCTATGGATGCAGCACTTGGATGAGCTCACCCTGGGTGTAATTCCTTTGGGCTCTGAAATATCTCCAGGGGTTAATTTTTACCCTCTGTGCTTGTGGGACTGCCCAGGACTGGTGGTGCATGTTGGAGGTGGTGGGCTTGTGATGGTGCCAGGCTGGTGAGAGCATTCACCCGTGGCCAGTGCAGCTAAGAACGGGCAAATGTTGGCCGGGTTTTCGAGGTGCTGGTGGGGGGAAGCTTTTGCCCCGGGGCTGTGGCTCATTCACATGTGAGATGTGTGAAGCAGGAACTGCCTGGCTGAGCTCTGCAGCCCAGGGAGCATGGAAGTGGTCTAGGCCAGGTACCAGAGCTATTTCTGCTGTCAAAGAGAGGGTGATGTGAACACCCTGTGATGGAGGTGCTGCTTCTCTCTGTTTGACTTGTCTAATTTAGATGTCTCTCTTTTCTTCTTTTCTTGGTAGCTAGAGTTGGTAGAGAATGAACAGTGCCTCCTAATCTTACTGGGGTTTAACACTGTCTTACTAGTACGTGCCATTATGCAGGGTTTCCTTACATTAATTTTGCAGCCAGCTCCTGGGGAATGCTGGTGAACCTGTAGAAGGAACACTCGTCCCTTGAAGAGGGCATCACTGCAGGTGGCAGTAGTGGTAGCAAAGTCATGCAGAGATGTTGCCAGCCTCTGAATTCAGATACGCTGCAAACACTTGGCATCCTCCAGATGTCAGGGTACTTTTAATTTAGACTGTTTTTCAATTGCTTTTTTTTTCTTCTGTCATATCCCTTAGATTAATTGTCATTAAATTTGCAAGAGACTAGAGATGTGCTCCTGGCTTCCCCCCTCCAGAACATGCTTGCTTTTATCTCCCCCTCCCCTGTAACATGGTCCAAAGATAACTGCTTCCTCTCAAAAGTAAGAGAAAGGAGTTTTTGGGATGAAAGCATGGTATTGTGAAAGACCTATATGAAGTTTTTATTATTTATAGGAGTAATATCAAATGGAATTTGTGCAAGATTTTTTTCCTGTTTTTTTTTTAACTCCTCAGAAAGCATCTTGGTGTACATTAATGGTGTGACATTCAGGACTACTGTGGAGGGATGGGATTCTCTCCTGGACTTGTCCTCTGCCACAGCAGTCTCATTTTCTGGCAAAGGTACTGGGAACAAATAGAGTGCCTTGACTGTTAGGAGCACAGCTTGACCAAAATCCAGAGGGTATTTCCAAGTAGTTGTCCCATCCTCTGTTCCCTCTGGATATCTCTTCTCTTTGTCAGTGCAAAATAGATCTAGAAAACATCATTAGGAACTGTATATTTATAACCTTTGGGATAAAGGGAAACGCCCCACATTGGAGGGGAAACAAGGTATCCTCTCATGTCATTTAGACACGAGGTCTTGAATGTCTTTGCCCTGTGCAGCTGTGTGGTGTTGAGGGAAGAAACTCCTCCTTCTGCACTAGACTATGTTTATCTCTGTCAGCATCCCGCAGGAAATGGATGTCAGGGACATACAGATCTAAAAGGAATTTCCTGTAGGGAGCAATGGGGATGTTGAAGGAGGAAGAATAAGAGTGCCCTTTTTAGCTCACATTTTCTAATTTTGGCTTGCTGCTCCACCTCTGCATCCAGTTAACATCCCTGCCTCTGGTGCTGTGTCTGCAGTGGGAATGGTGCTACAGGGAGAAACTAGTTCATGGCTGAACATCACCTTGAGGCAGGCATATAGGGATGTCAGCTTGGGAGGGACCCCCATATGCTGCGTTCCAGGGATGCTTCTCAGAACGGGGACCCCACTCTGGGACATGGCTTTGGGTAGGTGTGGATGGAGGCAGCCTAATTTCTCCTGCACTCTCAAACCTGGCTCACTTCATCAGGAGAACAGTGGTCATCTGCTTCTGTTTCCCACCACTCCTATTGTTCCTCAGGTGCTGGCGTTTCTGGGTTTGTTTTTTTTTTAAATAGAGGAAACAGAAAAGTAGTGTGAAGAGGAGGGTGAGAGCCAGAACAGTCATCTCCCCTCCTCCAGTTACAGTCTGAGTGAGAGACAGGGGTGTGTCACTGTGCCTTACACAGAGCCTGGACAGCCAGCTCCAGCTGTGATGCCCCCAAGATGTGGCAGGGTGACTTCCTATACCCAGGAAATCAGTTCTGGTGTTTCTTGTCTGTCAGTCTCCCTTGTCCCCTTCCAAAGTCCCAGTACCCCTTGGTGTATCTCCTTTCTGTCTCAATGTAGTGTGACAACTCTCAGAAATCCCACATTTTCACAAGTTGGAAAAATCTGTTTTATCCGTAGCTTTTGTATAAACCTCCTTCTTTAATGATTGACTGGTAGCTTGAGACCAAACATAATTTTCATGGAATTGAAATGAAACTCACTGTTTACTTTCCCTTCCCTCTACACACTTCTTGCCCTTTGTTAGAGCATGCCTTCATGTGCAGACCATGCAGCTATGGTCCTGGCTGGCCTGCCAGGTCCCAGGAAAGACATCCTGGAGAGCCTGCTTGTGGCACCCTAAGTGTATGGGGCCGGGGAGGATGCTCCCCCTGCACTGCACAGTGGGATGTGATTTGCTGGAGGTCCCATCACTGCTCTGACATGAGGTGATGCTCTGATGAGGTTAATATGTGATGGGCAGGGTCATGGCAAATGTGGAAAGTGTTCTCGTACTTCTTACCTGGTGTCTTCTACAGCAGGTTTTCTATGCAAATAGAGAATTTACATCTCTTGAAAAAACACATTTTTTGCTGTTTGTAACTCCTTTTTGTGCCTTCAGTCCCTGTTGTACTTACTAAAGAGCTAATACTTCATCTTCCAAGGACCACCTGCTCCTCCCTACCCTGTGGACAGGATGCACACGGACCCTGCACCCACTCTGCCTGTGGAGAGGAGCTCCCACTCCCTGCTATGCCACCACAGGAGGTGTAGGAGGTGGCCTTTTGGGGACCCTGTGCTGCTGTGGAGCAACAGAACACCATGGGCAGAGGGTCAGCAGGGGCAGGGCAGCCTTGACCCCTGTCCATGGCCTGGCAGCCACCTGTGTGCTCCTCTGGGAGTTCCCCAAATCTTTGAAACACAAGAGAGTGGTTAAAATCTTTTTGCCTTTTTATGTCCTTCCTAGTTTTTTTCCTCTTCCCTTTTTATGGGCTGGCACATAACCAGATGTAGTCACCATTTCTTTTTTCCACCCTACTGCATTAATGCTTGAGCATTTGCCTTTTAAATAAACAAATAAATTACCCCCTATACTACTTTGTGACCTGATTTCATCTTTACCTGTGGAAACGCTGGAAACCCCAGTGCCACTCTGCTGCTGGCCATGCTGTGGGACCTTGCTAAAGGTGTGCTCAAGAGTTGCTGGGGTGTGCAGTGCAGCGGTGGGCTCCAGCTGTGCACAGCTGTTGTCTTCTCCAGTGTGACTGTGGCTGGAAGAGCTCCTGATGTACACTGCCATCGAGGTTCTTCCTGCCCAGCAACATTCAGGGTGGCAGGGGAAGAATAGATGTTGGACATTTCTAATGCTGCTGGAGATGGCTCCTCCTCCAAAAACGCCTGAAAACCCCCAAAAGAAGTGGGATAGGAAGCTGTATGAAAAATGGTGTTTGGGGAGACTGTGCTGGGTTTGCCCTTTCTGTGCTCTAAAGACAAGGAAAGGCACATGGTGGTACATTCCCCAGATGGCGAGCTGGGAGGAATTGGGAATTGCCCAGGAAGGATTTGGTTGAAATGTTGCTTGAGCTGCGCAGCAGCCCTTGGTGCAGGGAGGTCCCTGTGTGTCCTTCCAGGTTGGACCACAGCACTGCTGGCCTCTCCCAGGCTCACACCCATAGCTGGCTGAAGCTGGCACCGACATGAGCTCCGATCCCTGGTCTGTGATGGGAACATCCGCTTGTGGATTCAGAGCCATCCCAACGTGACGATATCATCAAACCCAATCACACAGTCAATTTTAACAATCTTTATTGAATCACAGTTAACTGCAATCAATGCAACTGTGCCCTTAAGCCAGTTTAATTCCCTTAGCTTTATGGCATTTTGCTCTTTACTTTAAAAGTACTGTGCAGCAATCAGGGAGAAGAGAAGTGCCCAGGGATGCGATACATTTAGCAAGGCCAACATTTGCACGCCGACAAGGCACCGATCCTACTCGGTGATGGTGATGGCCTTCTCTGTAGAGATCCCTTTGATCTGGTTTGAGATCAGCTTGGCTATGATTTTCTTCTCTCCTAGTTTTGTTGGAGTGCATATTATTTCAGACTTCATGATCCTGCCAGGCATTATATCCCTAAGGACAAAGGAAAAAACACAGTCTCAGCATGAATTTGGGTTATTTCCCACTTTTTGAGTAATTTCACTTAAAGAAATAGTCACTGCATGTGTTTAGGGTGGGTGTTTCCCTTCCCCCATGACCAATGTGCAGCAAGTGGGGCCTGGCACTGTGATACTGCCTGGTGGTCCTGGGGACCTTCCCCAGAGTTCCCCGTACTGCTGAAACACCAAACTGAGCTCTGAAGGAAGCAGCTGTGTTCACACTTGTTGGGCAGCACAGCAGGAGCACGGGGGGAGCCCCTGTCATGCCCATCTGCCCTGAGCCTGTCACCTGCTGTGTGGGTCCTTGTCATAGGTTAGCAAGCATAGTCCCGGAAGGGACGTCCTTGCTAAGGGGTGCTTACAGTTTCCTCTGGGAACTGATAGAACCTATCAGTGGCCAGTTTGAATATGGACAATTCTCTAAGCTACTTAAAGTTGTGACCACCTCTGTGATCCACATTTAAGAATAGGCAAACTCCCCCTCCAAGCTCTCTCTCGTTTCCGGTGCTGGCACAGGTGGCTGCAGGGCCCAAGCAGGGCCCAGTGGGCCCGGCCAGGCCCTGCTTGGGCCAGGCCGGGCCGGGCCACGGCCATCCTGAAGCGATGGACCTGTGCCAGCCACGGACCCCCC
>NW_008238330.1:8962993-8994599 GCF_000691975.1 Corvus brachyrhynchos
CAGATGAGGACTTTTGCTCCAAACGGGAAAGGAGAAAACCTCAGTCCCTAGAGATGAACCAGATGAGGACTTTTGCTCCAAACGGGAAAGGAGAAAACCTCAGTCCCTAGAGATGAACCAGATGAGGACTTTTGCTCCAAATGGGAAAGGAGAAAACCTCAGTTCCTAGAGATGCTCCCAGAGATAGTCCTAACGATGAAGATGATGAAGACCCTTTGCTCCCAGGGAAGGAGAAGGGCCTCTGTTTTTGTTTCTGAACGGCTCAACCTTAAAATTGTACCCCAAAAAACTTCAAGATTGGACCCTCGAAAGCAGTTGCGGGAAAAGCTGCAAGTCGGGGGAAAGGACTCACACGCAGGCAGAGAGACTCCTCTTCCTAAATGGACTGAACAATATTTGGAAGTGGGCGGCTGTCTCGTTGTGATACTGTTTTCATTCATAGCATGAGCAAGAAGAGACTTCTCTTTCTAAATGGACTGAACAAGGTTATTATGGAAGTGGTAACAGACTGAACATCTTAAGGGTTGTTTTTTTACATTGTCAGTGGGAGAAGGGAGGAAGGTGGGGGGAGGAGGAGAGTTCTGAAGGTGGTATAATTTTTTTTTCTTTCCTCTTTTAGGTCTGTTAATAAACTTCTTTATATTCTTTCAAGTTTGGTGCCTGCTTTGCATTTCTCCTAATTCTTATCTCACAGCAGATAAACAGTAATGAGTATTTTGGACCAAACCACTACAGCCCTTCTGCCCAAATGTGGTGCCATTTCAAACACAGCTGGCAAAGGTCCCTCTTACTCCAAATCCCCTAAACGCTTCTTCAAGGATGTTAAAAAAAACCCAATAAACAGAGCAGAGTCCTGCCATGGTCATTTCATTGGCTCATCTCCTTACCCCTGATCAAATGTTGTCATCTTAAATATGCCCAAGCCCTCCACCAGCAGCTTGCAGTTTTCCAGGGTCACATTCAGCTTGTTCTTGAAGATGAATGCACAGCTGAAGTCATTGTACAGTTTGGCTGTTTCTGGCATCTGGCAGAGGAGGAAAGAGAGAAACAAACTCAAAGGCTAGGGATCAGAGGGGTAATAAAGATGCCAGAGCTGCTGCAGGTTTGCTCCTGACCACCAGCATGGTGGGGGACAACCCCTTCGTATCCTTTCCATCCCCCTTGAAGCACTGTGTTTTCCCAGCTGGTTTCTCAACATTTTTCCTTCAGGAGGGAGAGCTTTGGGATTGGAGATGAGCCCTGTACAAACCCTCTTCTCCCATCCCCTTCCCTCCAGCAGCCCCTTCCTTCCCCTTTTAGATGGGGCAATAATAAAACTTTCATTTCATGGCTGCTTTCAACATTCAAATGAAGGTTGAATAGCCAAGTAAGGTGCCAAGAACTGAGCATCCCAGGAGGCAGCTGTTTGGGAGATCCCCCTTGGAATGCTAACACCACCATGGTGCTGCAGTGAGCAGGGCTTTAACCCTTGTCCCCCAGGAGCCTGGCTGGTGGCTGCCTCACCTGGACAGTGATGGGGGGGTACTGGAATCTCATTGAGGTCTCCTTGGTGAGTTTGTCATTTGTTTCCTTGACCTCGGCAATGGCAGTGACAAGGATGAGCACTTCATCTTCCAGGGAGGACAGCGTCTTCATGTACGCGTCAGGTGCTATTTTCATGGGGATCTGCATCTCTGCAGGAAAGAAAACACAACTCAATGCTTCATCACACGCCCAGGAATTGGGTGGCAAAGTCAGCTCTGGTGGCTGGTGTCCCAGGGTGTGGCATGAGCCATATTTGCTGAGACCATCCTGCTGTCCCTTCGGGCCTAGTCCCTGTGGGGAGAAGCCCTGGCTGGCTGGGTGGTACCTGGCACATGCAGCCCATGGGAAGGGTGGCTGAGTCCCACTGTCCCTGCTCAGACAAGCACTGGCTTGGGCTCACATCCAGCACCTCAGCCGCCCTTGTCCCTGGGTGCCCTCAGAAGGCACTCAGAAGGAGGCAGAGGAGCAGGAGGTTGGGTACGTTTAAGCCTGCCTCGGGTTTCTCTGCCTGGTATAAAATTGCTGGCTTTCCTTTCACTTCAGATTTTAATTGCCTGGACAACCTTCCAGTGGCTCAGAAAAGCCAAGAAGTCAGCAGTGCTGGTGCTTGAGCACTGATTTAGCTGCAAAGCTTCCCGGCTTCTGGGAATAAAAAAAAAAAAAGCCTTTTCTTTTCCCTAAGTGTATGTACATATGTATATATGTATGCAGGTATATATGTGGTTACCTTTGTGTCCTGCCCTGCTGCATTTTTACAGCAACAATATATGAGTGAAAACACTCAGCACTCATCAACAGCAAAGATTTTTTTTCTACTTTTATTTTTTTGGTGAGTGAGTCATGCTTGGAATCAGCAAGCGTTGTTTATTGTTATTATTCATCTCTCACTAGTCTCTTGTTTAGCAAATTTCAGTTACATTGCTGGGCATCAAAAATGCAACCCAGGTTACTCAAAGATATGCAAAGCACAGCAGCAAACAGCTCTGGGGATCAGCCAGGCAGGCAGTCATGAACTGGGAATTTGCTTGGGCAAAGAATTCAGGAAATAATACTCACCAGCATCTCCACCACCCAAATTAGAGTGGCAAACACAAGAACAAAAAAAGGCTGAAATTTCCAGCCATCTAAATCCTGTGAGGGATCTGATCCACATGGATGCACACAAAGCCTGTGGTGACATCTTTGATGTTTACACAGTGAAGACAGGAGGCAGATGCTCCAGCATACCTCACACATGCCATGAAAACCTCTGTCTGCCCTCACTGATGTGTTTCTAACCACCTCCTTGAAGCTGCAGCAGGGCCTTCACGTTTTGGTCCCTGCTACAGAGGGATCCCAGTCTGTAACTGAGACTTCCAAATTCAGTAATGAGGGAGGTAGGTTTTAGGCAGGCAATTTCTGCTCTTCACAAAGTACAGAGCCATACACTGATCTATAGTGGAGCCACTCCAAACCCCAGACTGGCGCAGTAAATTAGTCTACAGAACACAGTAAGCTTTCTGTGCTTACCAGATGTGCCTTCAAGCTTGACGGTCTCCTTGATAGTTCCAAGATTGGCCTGAACTTTTCCAGTATAGTACTGCAGCTGGCAGGAGCCAGTAAGGTCAACGGTCCAGTTCCCAGGAGTAGAGGTCTTGACTGTGATGGTCATTTCAAGGGGATTGCCAGGATGCAAAGGCTCTGTGTTGGTTATCTCAAGGTGGAGCCCAGTCTTGGTGACGGGCTCCTTCGGGACCAAAGGCTGGGTGCTCCCGCTTAGTGTCTGTATGGTCGAAGCGTAGCCCGAACGAGGCACCATTCCCGAAGGGCGTATGAAGCTATAAGCTCTTTGCATAGACATCCTTTCCTCTTTGGAGCCTGGATGAAGAAAAATATGTGTGACAGCTGTATCTCGGTCTCCTCACCCAGAGCTATCTTCCCTTTATTTATGCTTTTGCTGATAAGCAGAGAGGATGTCAGAGCACCTCCAGCCTCTGCTCAGGGCTACTTCTTGGTTTATGCTACCACCAAATCTAACTGTAGCATTCTGGACAGGAAGAATTTCCTGGAAGAGACAATTTAGAGGTTGGATACTCTTAAATTTTTCAGCCTGATTTTTTTGCCCTCCTCACTGAGAAGGGTTTAACAGTCTAGGACAACATGGCTGGGTCTTGAGAACTGTGGAGAAGAAATGTGGGATTTTTTTTCCAATATGGTTTGGGGAATGGAAAGACAAAAAGAAGAAGAATGAAGAAATAAAGCAAAAGTCAGTGTGACGACTAGGTTCATCACTCAGCCTGTTTCTTTCACTGCCTGCAAGCTTGCTCGTGGCCCTGAAGAGCAGCCTATAGGTGTCACTGCGGGCATGAGGATACCCGGCAGCAGTGCTGCCTCCCGAGGGTCTCCAGGCCTTACACTGGGTTTACCGCTGCAGCTACTCCTGCAGTTTTCTCCTGGAAACAACACGTGCTGTGGGGTGACTTGCACGGTCAAGAGTCTCCTCTTTGGCACTGCCTTAGAGGATGGGCGCTGTTACCTTCGGGGTACTTGTACTCCCGGGTGATGTCTTCCCGCCTGTTCTGCCCCACAGCTTTTGTGCTGATCTTCTTGCCGATGGCTTGGGTCTCTGTGCCAACCTTGAAGTACTTGTCCTTGCCGTTCACCTTCTTGACGACCCAGTAGACTCTGTCAGCGTTCACTTCCGCATACACAAACTTGCTGTCGTAGGGCAAATACACATCTCCTTCCCGGACAGCCTTCACCGGGCATGGGCCACACTGGAAACGACCTAGAGAGGGCATTCAATACCAGCTGATTTTCCAAACGTGAGCAGTGACTCCAACTTTTGCTCCACTCTCAGACACACTCAAGCAGGAATCTGTGGCCATGGCAGTTGACACTTAGCAATAAATAGTCCTCCAATTCAATAATGAACTCCAGAACCTCTCATTTATCCCACAGCTGCTTGGGAATTTTTTGTAGATGACCAAGGTCTGGTAGGAGCTTTTGCATGTTTCCCCTCACTTAGATAATTTTAAGGTTAGAAAGCCACAGCTTGGTTTGATAAAAGAAACAGAACATAACGATGCCTTGTCCAATAAAGGGAACGTGTTTTCAAGAAGTAGATAAAAGTATGTAAAAGTAGCCACACAGCATGCGAAACGTAGCTGAGACCAGTGGATAAACAGATAATAAAGAATATAGTGGCTTTTGTGGCAGAATTATATGACAAGAAGCAACAGCACGTGCCCTACGAGAAGTTCAAGGCAAGGTCATCTGTATGCTAGGGGTTACGTAGTGAGTACGACCCCTTCAGATGACCCTCCAGGACCATAAAAGCCCTTCCAGTAAGAAGCAGATGCACGCAAATTAGTTCTAGGAGAAGTGATGTTTATGTGTTAGCCAGGAAGTACACTCTAATGAATATGTATGATCATGATGGAATAAATACCTTGTTGTAAAATTTTGTGATACACCCAGTTAGAGGAAATATCCTCCAGGTGCCCAGTGTGCTGCAATAATGAATACCTGCTTTCTAATGCTTCAAAATTGTGTTAGAAAGTTTCTTCCTTAGCCAATTTCAGTGTCAGGTTATGAAGTCAGCTGCATCCAGACACCTGTGTTTGATCTCTAGGCCAATTCCACTTTCTGCACTTCCCTGAGGATTAACCTTTTGGTTTTTTCCCACCTTTGAATTCCCTGAACATTTGCAGGGAGTGTAGTCACCAATTTTGGTAGTCACTCCTCTCATCTACTGATGAACAGCCTCATGACCCCAGTGACGTAGATGTGCTCTAACCTCTGAAACAACAATCATGTCCCCACAAGGCAGTTTTTCTGCCTGTCAAGAAATGCTGTTCCTTCCATCCTGGGCTGAGGTGGCAGCAGTGAGACCTCCTGCTTTAGAGTGTCACTGCCCCAGCATGTGAAGATGTGCATAGGGAGTACCTGCTTTGCTGACTAGCAAAGATGTTTTTCACACAAAATGTCCCTGCCTCCCTCAGGAGTTGCAGAAGAGGCTTTCTAGGCAAATCCTACCTTGACTTTGCTCCTGAGGGGTTGAATCAATTGCCTGCCAGCCATGAAACCCTTCTGGCAGGTCCGTTCTCTTCATCCAGGCATCATTCCACACGTGGAAGTTCCTGCATGCATTTGGGTTGGAAAGAAAAGGAGTGAGCTGTTACAGCCTGAAGAGTCACGATCTCCTCCCTTAATCCTTTAGTAAGGGCAGATTTAATGGGCATTTGCATGTAACCCTGTGAAACCCCAGGCTTTCTCTCTGTCTCCTGGGCAACAAACCCCAGCAGTATGGAAGTTCTCAAAGGAATTGCTGGGGCTGGGAAATGGGGCACTGCAAGGCAGCACAGGGGCTAGGAAGCGTTAGCCCCATTTGGCAGTACCAGACAGAGTCTAAAGACAACGAGTTCAGCTTTTCTCCTCTTTCGTTCAGGTAGACGTCAACTCTCAGGTTCTCCTCGGTATCGTGGGCCGCGTCGAAGGTACTCACACAGCGGGATGGCACTCCCAGGCAACGCATGACTGCAGCACAGACAGACAAAGCACAGGGTCACAAAATCCCTCAGACTGGTGGGCATCTCTGGGGATCCTGTCATCTGACCCCTCTGCCCACCCAGGGTCCTCTAGAGCAGGTGCTCAGGACCGTGTCCCGATGACTTTTGAACACGTTCAGGATGTAGACTCCATAACCTCTCTGGGCACCCTGTGCCAGTGCTTGGTCACCCTCACAGTGAAAAAAGCTGTTTTCCCAGGTTCACACAGAACCTCCCATGTTTCAGCCTGTGCCTATCACCTCTGGTCTTGTGGGGCATCACTGAGAAGAGCCTGTCTGTGCCCCACTCCTTCCCATCAGGTATTTACACACAAAGCCTTCTCTTCTCCTGGTTGAGCAGTCCTGGCTCCCTCAGCCTCTCCTTACAGATAGACCCTGGCACATCTGCTGCTCAGAGGCACAGCAAGTGGGGTGTCAGAGAAAGGAGGCAGTTCACTGCTCACCTGTATTGAGGACCCCTGCGAAGACCCAGCACTGGCCGTAACGGACCGGCTTCTTTGTTTTGTAGTACTTCTGCAAAATTGTGACACTCCCAATCCAATCCATAGGGGATGTTCCATTGATGTAATTCCCTGACCAGTTCCCCAGCAGGACACCGCTGTCATCGTTGGCATTAACCTGTGGCCACACATGCAAAGGAGAAAAATAAAGGGACGAGACTGAATGAGGCTTAAACCGCAAAGTCTCTGCCTAGTCTGTGTCTTCCCAGGTGCTCCACAGCCCTGTGCGACCCACCAAGGCTGCTGTTGCTGGCTGGGGGCTCCCCTGGTTGGAAAGCCTCCACCTGGATATCTAGAGGGAGGTGGCACCTCTGCTCAGGGCAGTAAAAATTAACTCTGCATCTTGTATCTTAAACCATAGGGCTCCAAAAAGGTCCCACCACAGAGAGCAGTTACCCCCCCAAAACACAACCCCCTGTGTTGGCCCTGCCAACACAACTGATGAGGAAGGATAACCACTGGGGCAGCTGCAAGCTTTGGAGATGGGGACTTGCTGTATTTTGTTCACTTGTCCCTCCACCCAGTAATGCCTCTGTCTCTTTGCTTGCAGTATCCCAAAGGAATCAATTTCATATGCATCCTGAAATGGTGTTCATGGTCCCAGGGAAAGAACGAAGGTGGAGGGAGTGCTGGAGGGGCAAAGCACTTCACTGAGAGAGGCTTACCAAAGCAGACATGGCTCTGGACACATTTGCAGGATCCCTTCTATCAGTCAGACTGAGTTTGCTTTTGTCCAGCAGATACATGCAGGCATCCAAGACAAATTCCTCAAACTGTTTTAGGGAGAAAATGGAGACACTTTTATGTGCCACTCTAAAACAGAATTTGCTTGTCACTGTAAAGCATGCACTTGGAGGAAAATGCCTGAATAGCTCTAACTTCTAAACTTCCTTTATGATATTGAATTTCCAAGGCTGTGGAGCTTTCCAAAGCTGTTGTCTCCAAAGAAGGGCTAAAATGAAACCCAGCCTTGGAAGACAAAAGCCTCTGTCACATGTCTTGCAAATACAGTTGGAACCTGACCCAGCAATCTTTACTCCTGTGAGTAGCACAAAGTTACCGACATCACTTCCCTGCAACCCTGCAAATTACTCACAAGAGTAATGAAAATTTAAGATGTCTGCAGATATTTAGTCTATTGACATAGGTACAAAATGAACCTTGGAGAAGAGAAAGGTATGTAAATGCTAATTATTACAGCAAAGATTCCTAATTAGCAGTTGCTGATAAAGCTCCCTGAGGTCAGGTTCAGAGAGATGGCAAACATTCGATCCAATGAAGCTTGTCAGAATATCAATATCAATTCTCATTGCTTAACAGCAGAACAAATATTAGGATAGGAACAGCCCTACAGATGATGCCCTTTGGCCCCTTTTCTGTAAAGACATCAGTGTGAGCACCTTTGTTGGGTGATGTGTGTCTTGCAGATATACATTCTGAAGATATCCTGCAAAATTGCAGACTTATAAAACAAAACAAAACAAAAGAAACCCTGTGTGCTTTCTATAGGGTACAAATAAATCTGCTCTGGCATCCACCTCTTATCTCTAGCCCAAGCCAATTTGACATTCTGCTCCTCTGGAGTTATCTCAGAGGCAGCGTGCAGGAACACCCTTCCTGAGAGAGTGGCTGATTGTGTCCTGCACACAGCTTTCAGTGAAGGCACCACTTGAAATGTGATAACCTCTGCCAGTAATTTTACCTTTTTTATTCCCGACTATGACGCAAGAGATAAATCAGATTTTTTTCCCCATCAGCCCTCTCCATGTCTCATTACCTGATTACCAACAACTACAGTTGCATGAGAGCAAGAATTCCTTTATGGGAATTTTTTCAGTCAGAAATACCCTGTCCCTGGTTTCCACATCCTTTGCCAGGGGGTCACACGATCTGACTATAAATGTGCCACTAAATCCCATTCTCCAGCTGTGGGTGGGGAAAACATGTAGGCACATAGATTACTCTGAGCAGGTGAGCCCTCTCAGTGAAGCTGGCAGGGTCATTCCAGCACTTTGAGCTACTCATGGGCTTAATGCTGAAGGGATGAAGAAGGGTAATAGGGCTGACAAGACAGCTGTGTTTTACCTGCCCGTAATTCCAGGGCCTGTCGTAGATGCTGTAGGCAGACCCAACATAGATGTAGCCGGTGTCGTTGAGCACATACTCCTTCCTCTGTGCCTCATTGGCCATGTAGACCACGTCATCTGGAGAAAAAATCCCAAACCCTCAGATGTCAGGTGGTTTGCACACATGATAGGAAATTTTCCGTAGAAAGCTAAACTGGGGTAACCAAGGGTGTGCAACATTCACACCAATTGATGACCATGCAGCACCCCCATTTTTTTGCTCCTTTCATGAAAGAATTTCCTCTAAGACTAATCTTTAGTTTCCCTCTGTAGGTCCATTGCTACGTGACCACTCCTTTATTACAGAAAAAAGCTTATTTCTGAACACTGGACCAGGTAGACAGCAGAGAGAACTAGGGAACTGATGCCACCCAACCACACAATTTTTTGTTCTGGTTATTTTTTGTCTGGAGTGTAAGCCAACCCAGTTCTCTCAGTTAATCTTTGGCTGGCTCAGGGAAACAGAGAGGGATGATACAGAGGTACAAACAGATGTGACAGATAGATGTCTCTCTATGGCCTGGCACTGGAGAATATCCAATGAGGAGCTGGTTCACTGCTATTGCCCAGCTTCCCACTGGCTCCATGAGGATGCTGCTTGCAGTGTTTTATGGGGAAAAAGCAATGTATGTGAGAAACAGAGGAGGGAAACTACGAGGCAAAGTTCCACCTGGGACAATCCCTGGTAGCAGTAATTATCACTCCCAGTTGCAGGACCACTCACCTTCACACCAAGGATTGAACAAAAGGTAGATGACACCATTTTCAGGCTTGTACATGTTAGCACCAGTCTTCACATGCAGGTTGTATTTGCCCACAACAGCATTGGGTGAGCTGGTGACAGACAGCAGGCACTGAGGAGGCAACAAGGAGAGATGGCATGAGGGATACCCCACCATGGCCACAGGCATAGCACAAATACAGTGCCACAGAACTGGGACAAGTGGCAAAGCTGGGAGCCAAAAAAAAGGAGTTCGCGGGGGGGAAAGAGGGGAAGGCAGCGGGATAGGGCAAAGCCTGCCTGTGTATGGGGGGAGCAATGAACCCAGCAGGACAAGGCTGCTGCCCATCTAAAATCATATGACTAAGGGAAAGCACAGGTATGAGGATGCTTCGCTCTGTAGCTTCTGATGGGCTTGGTACTGGGCATTGGGCCCCTTGCCCACAGGCTCTACCTCTTTGCCGTTCTTCTTGACAACAGAGATTTTCCACCCATTGAAATCCTCCTGCTCTGGTTTCAGTGACAGCAGGGTCCCCTTGTCTTTCACTGGATTTTCACCTAGAAACAAACCCAAGGCAGTGTGTGTGAGGGTTGCACGGGTCTGCAATGCCTGTGCAGTGCCAGGAGGAGGAAGCTGGATGCTCCTGGGGCTCTCTGGCTTTGCCTGGTGGCCACAGTGGGAATCCTGCTTACCGATGCCAAAGCGCAGGGACAGCTTGTCGGCAGCCCTCAGCTCCCTGTTGAGGCTGACCTGCACGTGGAAGGCCTGCCCGCGCCGCACCACCAGGTTCTTGATGTTGTACCCATCCGTGTGGTGCTGCTGGGTGTTCTGGCTCTTCAGAAAGTCAATCCCGGTGACCTCCAGATTGCTCTCTGGAAAGACATTAGGAGAAAAGTAGAAAGGAAAAAGAAGAGATTGATGGCAAATTGCACGGTAAAGACAGTTCTCTTCTTAATGCAGCCCTGTGAGTCATCAAAATATCTAGAGTAACAAGCGATCTAGAGTAAGACAATATAAAATAATATGATAATAAAATAAAATAAATACCCAGAGGCAAACCTCAGACTCCCTGGGAAGAGATGGAGAGAGGAGGAGGCAGAATCATGCTGCAGAGACGAACAGTCAGAGGGCAAGGCAGGAGCTTGTCCCTGCTCTGGGTGGATTGCTGTAGCACCCTCACCATAGAGCACTGCCCCCTTCGTGCCAACTGCTGCTTTTCCCATTAAGACACAGCATTTAAAATGACTGCCTCCTCAACTGCCCTTTACTCCTGCAACTCTGGATGGGAGCAGGGCCAGGACAAGCCTCAGCATCTCTGTGCCCAGTGGCTTGTGGCTCAGGGCCATGGCATAGGAGTGGAGCTGCAAGAGGCACAACCCAGTGATACACTTGAGCAAAAAGAAAGCCCTCAGCTTTCTTGATGATGGAGATTTGGGGGTTACTGCATCAGACGTTGGCAGGCTGCCCAGTTGTGACGGGAAAAGCCAGAGCATACAGGAATGCGGCTGAGCCGTATTTCTTCGGGAGCGTTGTAGGTCTTGTACCTGCCCATTAAATATCCTCAAAGGATGAATTCCGTGTGAACAGTAGGGAGTTACAATACCTCATAAGCACTCTTCTCTTGAGTGATTCAGATGAAGACATGGGAGAGGCAAAAACAGGTTACGGTAACTTTGAAATTAGCAAGTCAAAAGCATAATGGTTGAAGAGATTAATTTACCAAATGTCTTGACAGATTTGCATGGTACCAGGCAACCATGTTAATCTCAGTATCAACAAGAGACATGCCGAACACTGAAGAGGCAGGAATCGGCTGGTAGCTGCTGTGGCGTGAGAGATGCCACATGCAGGGCTGGTCCCAGGGCAGGCTGAAATCAGTGACATGCTTCCTAGTGAGACCTGTGCTGGGCAGCAACTGCAGCCTTAAGTAAACTGAACTGACCACCCATGGATCCCCACCAGACTATTACCTCTGAGTATTTCTTCTAAGTAAATATATAAACCATATTTATATTAATTATGTAACAGATATAAGTGGCACAACAAATAGAATTGACCAGCACCTTTTGTTAACCAATTTAATCTTTGAGTGCTTTTTGTTTGCTTGCTGCATGCCAGTTGCCAAACTCGGGATGAAGTTCTACGCAACAGGGTGTATGTGCATTTATGCCAAAAAATTTCAGCTGGAACTAGCTGCTTAACCCTCTTGAGGACAAAAAGGAAGTGCATCTTCCTCAGCATTAAGAAATCTCCAAACACTAAAGCTGCTCAACCTTGTTCTTTATGGAGAACTCTGGTGCTGGGCTGAGAAGATAGCAGAAAAGAGCCCTGGTCCTGGGAGAGGGCTGAAAAGGGACATGGGAATTGAGCACATAGGATGGCTGTGGGAAAGGGCCCTAGGAAATCCATCCTTCCAGCATTTCTTAACTTAGGGACTGCATAGCCATCCCATTTCTGGACATCACCAGTGTTGTCAACCTCTGTTGAGGATGCACAGGGAAAATTCACTGACAACAGCTGCCCTGGAACACAGCCTGACCGCGCTGAGCACAGTGCCAAAGACCTGTCTCCACTCAGCGCTGCCTGTCAATCGTGCTGCATTGAGTCCTGTGCAAAGACACTTGTGATGCCCTGTGATCTGACTGGCACAGTGTCCTGTGCCAAGGAATGCCTCAGAGCGAGCCAGTGGCGCACCCACCACCACATCCGAGGTGGCTTGGCTGCAGCCCGTCTACCCTCACCTGCTGCTTTTGTCTTCCTGCTCTGCTTCCTGCCCTGGGCACAGAGCTGGACCCCCACACACCCTGTGTCTGGCTGCCTGCAGGCACCTCGGTTTGCCAGCAGGGAAATTAATGATTTATAGAAGAGCTGAGTATACCAAGAATGCATCTGCCCACAGGACAGAGGCTCAGACTGTGAGAGGCAGTCCTGTCTGTGCTCGCTCCTGGGCCAGGCCAGAAGCAAACCCAAATCTCAAGTGCTGGCAGATTTCTTTTCCTTTTTAAATAGAAAAAAATTCAAGGCAGTATTTTGCCTCCTAGTTCCATGATTTATCACTTACAGAGCCCCTTCCTGTGCTAACCCACAAGCCCCATTGCATTGCTACCTGCCTGGAGAGATGTTCAGAGCTTCAAGAACACAGTGACCACCCAGACCAAAAATGGGGACATGAGGGCTTGGCACTGCTAAGTGTCTGGGGCCTTTTTTCCCTGATGATGAGGAGGTGATGGGGTTTAAAAAACCTATTAATATGGAGCAGAGTTTCTGTATGTCTGGCATCACTGGGAACAAGGGCTGCTCAGAAGGACAGAAGGGAAGTGGGATGAGAACTGTAGTTTTTCAAGAGACAACATAATTTGGATACCTGCATTTACTCCTGATTTTTGCCCAGCCTCCAGGCAAACCCTCATGCACATCCCAGAGATGTGAGATCACATCCCAAGGATGCTGCTGTCCAAGACTTCCTGGAAAATTTCAGCTCATCCACGCTCAAAGTACAGAGGTTTGAAATTGGGGGACTTGGAGTGGTGTCAAAACACCCCTCACCTCCTGAGGGCCGTGGAGACCTGTTCCCAACTCTGCTGCAGGCACCATCCAGCCCACATGTGCACCTACCCAGCTACATGCCAAACCCCTGGGGTTTTGGTAATCTTGGGGCTGGGCTGGCCAGTGGTGGGGGGTCAGCAGCTGCTGCAGGAGGGACCCAGACCCAGGCACCATTCTAGGTAGGTTCAGGATCTCCTGACAACAGGGCAGACAGGACAGCCATGGGACAGAGCTCAAGCCCATATAAATCCTCCTTTCAGTTATTTTGAAACTTCCATCAGATGCTATCAGGCATCACTAAAGAGCAATAATCTACATGATTAAGTAGCCTGAAAGAAAGAAATTCTTTTAACATTGATGTGGAATGAGTTTAAAAGAGCTGCATTTCCTTCACACTGACAGAACCAGATGTCTACAGGCTGAAGAACAGTGATGAAAAATGAGTTGCATCTTACAGTTAGATTACCAATCCATCAAAAGCACAATTTGCACAGCCAGAGCAAACTCATCCCCTGTGAGCAGCACTGGTACCACAACTTCTTTCCCCAAGGTGTCACCCATGGCAATCAGAGGGATGAGGACCTCTGGAGCTGCCATCCTCCCTGCAGGAGACTTGCCAAACTTCACACCTAACATATCATATCAAGCATTAAAACTCACCAGTGTTGCCGAACATGGTTCTTTCAGAGCTTCTACCCGAGATGCCTGTGATGCCAGCAGCTTCCAAGCTCCTGAGTAGTCTATGCCACTTGCTTCTGAGTGTGGAGAAGGAAGACAGGCTGCCCTTTTTATCTGTGTCTTGCTCTGAGGTGTCAGCAGGTCCACTGCCAAGGGGTGGTGTTTCAAGAAAGGAAGTTCCTGTGGAAAAAAAAATTACTACAACTCCCTCTGCACATAGTCAGCCCCTGAAAAACAGCGAAACTTAAATCTCGACTCACATGGAAGGTGAATTTGCACAATCGGATGACAAGTGGACAGACCCTTCACTGACAAACAGTAAAATCACAGGCTAGGTGAGTAACAAGAATTCACCTATGACCTAATATCCAGGTCACCAGGACTGCAACTCCAGGGCTAACTTTACAAGGAAGCCCACAAACATTTAATCCTTAGGAGAACAGTTGCCCATTAGGACCAGTCTAACTTTCTTTTAAGTTAGTGAGATTTTTGTCATCACATTTGGGACAGAAATACTTGGAGCTGTGGGCTAAAATCCAGCATTTACACATGTGGGTTGGGAAGCTGAAGGATCCTAGCACTGGCCCTCTCCCCATGGGGTGAGGTAGATGTCAAGGGAGATACCCCAGTGGGAGCACTAAGTGGGAAAGAGGAGAATCAGGCTATGTCCAGGAGGAGAAAGAAACGTGGTGGAACAGGAGCTGTTTGTTGGCTGCTCTTTGCTGACAGCTCTGCAGGACCCCATATGGTTGGACCCCATATGCCCCACTGCCACCCTGGTCCTCAGGGTGACCAAAGATGGAGAGATGACTCTACCCTACAGAGGGGAGAGCTGGTGGTATAAAGGCCGCCAGTGACATGGGAAGTGTCCAGAAAGAGATACAAACGTCTCCAGGCACCCAGAAATGTAGAAGTGGCTCAGCTGTTGGAGCAGCCCTAGCCCTCTGATTCCTCCCTCAATGGCAGCAGCCCAGGGTTCAGCAAGGCTGTCTGCAAGGCTATCACATCTAAATGTAGGTTCTCCCTAGACAGGATTGCCCTGTGGAAGCCTTCAAAGGCACCAACTTTTCTCCATTGATTTAGGTAACTAGGTATTTACTTTAGGAGGACTGTTTCCCTTGGTGCAAATGAGGAGCTGAGTTAGCAGATGCCACCCTCTGAGCATGTCAGTGCTTGCTGGCAGGTGGATGTTGGGTGTCCTTACTTGAGAGCATGACTAGGGCACCACAGGGCACTGAGGGTTCAGCGCACATCCATAATCCCGCAGGACATCTGCAAGAATATCTGAACCAGCAAAGTTCTTAGCAGATGGAGCATCACTCACCATTCAGCACCAGACAATGTGCTGACAACTACGTATTTCACTATTGACAAAAACACTGCAACCCTGATTTAGCTTTCAGCGTGGCTTTTATTCTGCACTTCCTTCCTCCTAAAGGGTGAAAGACATTTTTCTTAAGAAGCAGTATGGGATGAAGTAAAGTGTACATGGAATATCAGTACAACAACATAACTAGTCTGAACATAATCTGAACATTCATGATGTATCTTACTGGTTTCCACTTAAATGCAACAACTGAGTAATCCACATCATCTGAAGTCACTGACAGTAGCTTCCTAATCCAAGCTGTCTCAAGCTGTTTTATACATCATTCTGTGCTTGGTTGGAGGCATCTCAAATTGTGTTGACACAAAAGTCCTGCAGCAAAATTACAGATTTTTGCGAACAGGAACAGATTGATGTTGGTAACACTTTGCTTCTGAAAAAACATTTCTAGATGTGTACTGGAGGGTGAACAAGGGAAGCAGGGCATGTATTCACCAGGAACAGTCATACTTGCAGTCCTTTGGGGTTTTGCAAAACCTTGATTTCAACAGTGTGCGTGTTCTGACCCTCACCTTAAACCTGAGTCTGAGAAATGATTGTAAAAGTTACATGGATACGGGTTCTGCCCTGCCATGAACCCACTCCATCTTCGAAGGTGGCTGACCTTTTTGGGGGGTGGGTTTTGGCCATTGGGGCATGGCTTCAGTTCTCCTTTTGCTTTGTGGAGCTGCTGGTCTAGCCTGTTCCCATTATCTTTCTCTACACACTGGTAGCATCTCAATTCAACAGAAATGAACTTGGCACATGGTACCACGCTCCCAACACAACCTTCCACTCCTGGCTCATACGAGTTGCTGTGCCAGGAAAAGCCATTGAACTCTAATACTCTCCAAGAGTTGTTGGCAAGGTCCGAGAAGAGGAATTTTGGCTTAAACTACAGGAATGTTTTTAAAAGATGTGGTTTCAAATTCTTTCATGTTACAAGGCAGGTGATCTCTGTCTTTTTACAGGCAAACCTCCTTCTGTCTTTGCTGGTCAGAGTGGATGGCTATGGTTCGGCTATGGTTCACCACGGCTTTTTTCTTCTTGGTGAAGCAATGAAAAATACCAGTCCATTTTAATTTCTTTTTTTTCCCCCCAAACAGTTACAACAGTAAATCACTTCAGTCTGTCTCATAAAACTGTATTCTTTTAATTAAGAGTACCGGGAATTTTTTTTTTTTCAGGCAATCTCCCTATTCCCAATAATTTCAGCAACTTACTTCCCAACTTGCAAAATAAGACAACAGATGTGGTCAGCCTTATCTGCATCTGTCTGTTGCAAGGTCACCTTATTAGCTGGCATAAGAAGGTAATAAAATGCAAACAAATAAAATAAAATTCCCCAGTGGCTGCTCCCCTATTTACAAGCTTGCCCTTTGTCTCAGGTTTTGTTTATTTTGTGTATCTAAACTGACAAAACAAGTCAAGCTTCCAGAGCATGACCACAGTTATTGATGCCAAGTAGGAAAGACAAATCCTTAGCTTTACATTTTCATTCATTTGTAACCCCATGAGAAGTTGCCTTTTGTAACAGCAATTTACTGAGCTACATTTTTTATAAACACCTGAGGCTTCAAGATCCTTTTGTTTTGTCGGGGTGTTTTTCCATGTCCAGTCAGAGTAATACTCAAAATAAATAACAGATCAAAAGCAGTACAGGTTTCCTTTTGGGCACTCTGGAAAGGTGAACTCATCCTCTCAGCCTTCCCATGGAGTTGCTCTGAGGTGTCAGAGGGTGAGCAGCGCATCCGGCGCAGTACACAGGGACACAGTCCCTGTCTGGGTCCTGAGGGGCACCATGGCAAGGAGATGTCCTCCACTGACCACAGCACGACTGCTCCCATGTGTACCACCTAGTACATGTTGAGTCCTTCCTGAATCACAGCCTAGGAAATGATAAGTAGTAAGAAATCTTGGGGGTGTCAAAGACAAAAAAAATCACAGATGGAGAACTGCAGAGGATCTGGTCCATCTCTTCTGAGCTGGATTTGAGGCGCTATGTTGGTCCTGTTCTCACATTTTCATTAAGCTGTACCTCAGTCTTTAGGAATGTCCTGGTATCAAGACACATCATAGTCACACAATGATCCTGACATGCCAGTGCTGCTGTTACTCTGAAAGGAGCATTGATTTGATCATTTCTCACTCATGTACACCGACCACGGACCATGACAGTGGCCTGTGCCCACAGGGCATCCCATGTATCCAGCAGGCAGATTCTCTTCTATCCAACATGAGCCAACTTGTGGCAGGCATTTGGACGTCAGGGGTTGATGCAAGATGGCCAAGCCCAGATCTTAACTGATTTCAGTCATCTGGCCCCAGATACCTGGTAATGAGTTTCTCACAGGCAAATACCAGAGAAGTGATTGATACCAGTATAATTATTACGGAAATTCCACTGTTTCATAGAATCATGAAATCATAGAATATCCTGAGTTGTAAGGGACCCACTAGGGTCTTTGAAGTCCAACTCCTTCCTTCTCACTGGATATTGAAAGAGGATTTTTGGACCTAAGTTAGGGATATAGGTGAGTGGCTTTGGGCATTTCCTTACTGAAGGAATGAAAACTGTATCAACCTGTGCCCAACCCAGTGCCACCCAAGGGCTCTGCTCCTGAAGAAGACAGAGACCAAACAGCCACCATACCTACATATATATCAAGCACAGACTTATGGCTACTCAGGCAAAACACTCTTGTGTAGCACTCTCCGTGCCCTGAAAGAGAAGTTCTGTGGGCATCACAGGAAATGGAGGTTTTAGGCCATTAAAAAACAGAAAGCTGCTTTAAGAGCAAGCCAAAATGATACGATGTTAAAGTATTTTTTAATATCCCTTTCCTGGCTGGAGTGCAAAAGGCAAAATTGCAGTATCAGTCTAGATATATGGACCAACAATGTGTGACGGTTGAACTTGGAATTTCAGTACTATGACTTCTTGACCCTCAGTTCTAGTACAACTGTTGCACTGGAAACTCAGCTCCAGTGCTGAGACATTATGTATTAGTCTAAAATAACTCAGCATGAGGCACTTCTGCTTCTCAGCAAAATACTTGAGAATTTTGTGCAATAAATTACAAAGAAAGATCTCCATCATGTCAACTTTTCCAGACAGTAGATTTTAAAAATAATTGCCCACTTTTTGAACCTGATGAGCCAGCTAGCCTCTGCTGTTTCCTGCAGGCAGGAGTTCCTCAGCCAAATGACACACTACAAGAAGAGGAAGCTCCTCTGGCTTTGATGCTTACTGGCTTCCCTTGTGGCCCCCCATCCTTGTGGCAGAGGAGACAATTGACACGTTACTTTCTCCATTATTTCAGCTTACTTTCTCCATGCAACTCAGGGTCTTCTCGGCCCCTATTACAAACCACCATGGTCTCTTTTCCACTCTGAATGGCACCAGCCTGCTAGCTCCATCCTCACACCTTTGTCCACTCCATCAAGAGACTTGAAATGGGGAGAAGGACCCCCCTCACTATGCCATCCCAAAACCTACAGTGTGTGTTTGGAAAGGATCCAACACGGCGGGTGTAGTTATTCCAGGGCTGTATCCACCCTACTGCCACTGACCCATGAACTTGCTTGCATGTATGACCACGCTGACTGATTGCACTGTGAACACATACCCACAGCCTACACCTAAAGCAAACAATATGAAAAGGTACGAGGAAAAATAAAGCAAAAGAGGGCTGCAAAAATAAATGGTAGGGGCAAGGAAATCAACAGCGCAAATATTGAATCAGGGATAAAATAGTTCATCCATGTATTAAAAACAGCTCCAGCGAACAAGGAAAATACTGAAAGAATACCTTCCCACCTACAGGATATGTGTTTGGTTGCAAATGTCTAAGTGAGAAAGCAGAAACTTGCATGCCAGTGTCTTCGAGTAAGATTTCTCTGGGCAGGGGAGGTGTAGCAGCTTCTCCTACCTGTCTGTGTGGGTGGGTGTGTGTGTCTCTATAGATCGAGATGTACACGGTCTACAGACTACAGGTCCCATTGTGCCACGCCGCATTCCCGCCAGCCAGCACTGCAACTGAAATTGTCACGTGGTGGGAAGGGAGAAACTTCCTAGAACAAGGTTTCCAGGGAGGCTCCTGTGCTGCACCAGAGCAGACCAAAAGCACAGCAGATGCAAAGGTTTTGTCCCACCCCTGAATATATGTGTCAAGTGGCAGTCTCCAGGTATGGTGGGACCGACTGAGCCCAGGGATCTGGGGCTATTTGCCCTGAAAAGCAACCAAGCCAACATACTCCCACCCACCCCTTGTCACAGCATTCAGGCTGTTGTCCTTCACAGCAGCTCTCGATGCTCTCGCTCCATGCCCACCAGGGTTTTCTAGGAAGCACTTTCATGCAACACTGGTTCCTGGCAGAATCATGCTTGTGATTGCCTAACTCTGGCGTGTCCTGAAGGGAACAAATCACTTAAAATACCTCCTATCTGGGTGAGGAAACAGTCGACTGGCAGCAGAAAATGTGATATTTATAATGCCTCATCCGTCCCTGGGGCACTGCTCATTTCTCCCTAAGTGTTGCCTTCACTTACTGAAAGCAATTTGGATCGAAGCTGCGGCTGCTGTTCAGACATTGCACACTGCAGGTCACAGTGCCAAGCAGAGCTGTCCAACTCTCACCTCTTGCTGCAAAACCAGAGATGCTCTGCTTGTGCCAAGGGAGGACCTGAACTGCTCACATGGCCAAGCCCTAGCCCCAGCTCTCACAGGCAGGATGAAACCATGGCTCGTAGTGACCTCTGAGCTAAGCGAGACTGAGCTTGTACAAAAAGTGGTAGCACCATCTACCGCGCCCCACCCCCTACCACTCTTTGCAGCCCTTCCCTCTCACTTATTTCCAGTGTCATGGATTTATGCCCTCAGGGTGCAGTGGAGCCTATGTGTCATGCAAAACCTGTGCAGGGCTAAGCAAGGTGTGCATCATCTCACCCCAGCAAAATGGGAGTGGGAAGCCCCACCCAGGAGCTCCCCAAGCTTTAACCCAGCACCAGCAATCCCTCAGGACTTCAAGGGCATGAAGGGAGCTGCTTAGGAAGTCTTGGCAATTTATACAGCCACTCACAGACACCCTTCCTTAAACCTCAAGGAAAAATTGAAACAACTAATACCGTTTTTAAACAGTCAGAAACCAAAACTTTTCCTTGGAGAGTGAATGGCATGGCTGGGTGGGTGCTCCGAGGCAAACACCCTCCTGTGTATGCCAAGTGGTGCTACTGGCCATGGGTCACTGTGGTGCTGCAGACAGCCACAGGATGGAGTACCACAAGATCCAGGCTTATCCCTCTGGGCACGCCACGCTGGGGTGCTGCAGCTGGTCAGCACTGCCCAGCCCTGGGAGCCATTGCTAACATTGCACCCACCTGGCTGTCCTCTCAACCAGCAAAGGCTCAAATTCACAAAGCACTTCACAATGGTCGAGTCCTTCTCCTTTGATAAATTTGTTTTCAGGCTATAAATGCACATGCAAGTGTCCATTATGGTTTCTGTGGTTAGAGTACAAGCCTCTGGCAGCCTAGGTCTGCATGGTGCCTCAAGGAGGAACCTTCTTTCTCTGACACAGAAGGATTTAATGGGAACTGCTAAACATGGAGGCAGAAGGTCAAACCAGTTTCCAGTTATAGATGGCATTGGTCATTAAATTGGCCCCTAGGTCACAGGAAATCCAACTGTCTGCCCAGATGGGATGGTCACCAACGCTAGATTGAGTCACTTGAGGCTTTGTCTAGCTGAGTCTTGAAAATCTCCATGGGCAGAGACTCTGCTGCCTGTACTGGCAACTAACCTCCTAATGACATTTTTTCCCCTGACGGCCAGCTTGAAAGCCCTAAGACAGAACCTGTGCCTGTTGCCTTGTTTAGTACTGGCCATTTCTACGTTGCCTCTGTAACTCTTTTCCAAGGCTGACTGGGTCAGCCTGAGCCTTCCTTGTCTCTAACCAGCCCACATCCCTCAGCCTCTCCTCCTAGGCCCCTGCCATCTTGGAATCCTTGAGCCAGACCAGTTTCCTACACTCCTCTTGAACTTGGGGCTCCAGCACTGGAAAAAACACTCCAGATAGAACCATTGACAGTGTCAGGACTCTGAGAGCACCACTGGGACTGGCTGCCCCTGCCCAACCCACAGGGCTTTCCCCTCCTCCCTGCCCATGGCCCAGGACCCCATTTCAGATTTTACAAGCAAGTTGCTGACCTTTTTTTTTTGGTGTTAAGGTATCTAGAAAGAGACTTGCCTTAGAAAGGGCACTGAAACACCCAGCCCAACAACCATCTGCCTAAAGCTAGAATGTGTGGTCTTACAGTCTAAAGTACTTTGTTCCTTCCTAAGGAAGAACAACATTTTCAGGAATATTGTCTTCTTCGATCCTTTCCATTAGAAAGTCACCTTGTACAACATTCCACACCCTTGAATTTTAGGGGCAAAGCCCTGGTTCTCCTGGGAAATCTTTTACCACTGACCTGAGCTCACCCCAGATTTTTCTCCAAGACGAAGTGAGCTGCAGGCACCACAATGCTTGCTAAGGATAAGTGCCCATCTTGTGTGACTTCCCTTTGCACCTCTCAGATCCCCAAAATGAAGGTTTGCAGCTGCTCTTTGCAGAAGGCAAGCAGAGCACCTGGAACTCTGAGCATGTCAGGATTAGTACCCATTTATCCCTAATTTCATGGGTTTTTTGTACCAGACAAGGTCAGAGCCACTCTTCTGGCATGTTGCCTCACAGGACTTCCTTCTTTGAAAACACCCCACTGCTTGCAAGATCCTGTAATTATGTGTGCGTATGGGACACTCTTGCAATGTGAACATTTAAGGTCTCTGAAGGGTCAACAGAGGGCACTGAATCAAATTCCTTGAAAATTTTGAAAATACCAAACTCAGCAGAACAATCTACCAAACTTATTTATCACATCTACTTCAAATACTTATCACCTGGGCAAACATACCATCCTTCAAGTGATTTCAATATAAGCTGTGACTGAGACACTGTACAAACTTTCCAAGTTTCAGAGGCTCCTTGTCAATGACAACAGGGACATTTAGAAGTTTTTATGTATATTTCCTTATCTAATCAGTCAAATTATGGTTTAAGGTTCAACTGAAACTATAATTTCATCTGGCTTTGTTCCTTATAAAGGTATATGAGACACTGTTTACCTTAGAATACAATACTCCTGGACCTTGTTTATACAACAGATTTTTCTAATGCTTCCCACCATTAATACAAGTGTACTTATTTGAATATTCCCGAGTGTCATTGTCAGCCTTCCTGTTAACCATGCACCGGCTTCTTCTACTCTTTAAAAGTATAACATGGTATGGCCACGCTTGATGATGAACAAGATGCTGAAAATCTAAGTGTTGTGTTTGAGAATGAGAGGTAGGTGCAGGAAAGACTCGTTACAGCCAGCACTTGGGAGGTGAGAGAATCATGGAATAGTTTGTGTTGAAAGGGACCTTAAAGATCATCTAGTTCCAAAACCCCTGCCAGGAGCAGGGACACCTTCCACTAGACCAGGTTGCTGAGAGCTCCATCCAACCTGGCCTTGAATAGTACCAGGGATGGGGCATCCACAGCTTCTCTGAGCAACCTGTTCCAGTAAAGATTTCTTTCCATCTATCTAACCTGAATTTCCCTTCTTACAGTTTGTACCCATTATTCCTTGTCCTATCACTGCAGTTCCTGATGAAGAGCCCTCTGGTTCCCCTGTAGGCCCCCTTCAGATATTGGAAGGTTGGTATGAGGTCTCCACACAACCTTCTCCAGGCTGAACAGCCCCAGCTTTCTCAGCCCATCTTCATAGGGGAGGTGCTCAAGTCGCCGTATCAATTTTGTGACCTCCTGGACTTGCTCCAACAGTTGCATGTTCTTCCTGTGCTGGATGTTCTTCCAGAGCTGGATGCAGCACCACAGGTGGGGTCTCGCAAGAGCAGAGGGACCGAATCACCTCCCTCCACCTGTTGGCCACGCTCCTTCTGATGCAGCCCAGGATTTGTTTGGCTTTCTGGGCTGGCAGCCACAGTGCTGGCTCATGTTGAGTTTCTGGCCAGCCACCACCCATAAGCCCTTCTTCCACAGGGCTGCTGTAAATCACATCTCTGCCCAACTTGTAGGTGTGCCTGGGATCAAATCCATGTCTCTCCAATTTAGAGACAAGGATGTCGTGCAGAACAATGTCTAATGCTTTGCACAAGCCCAGGTAGACAATGTCCATGGCTTTGCCCCTATCCACCAGTGCTGTGGATACAGAACTGTGCTTTTGTGAGTTGTGCACACAGAAGTGTATTTTGCTGGAATCTGAGTGGAAACATGTGCCCAAGACTCTTCTCTAGTAACACCTCGCCTCAACTGAGCAAAAACTCCATGCAAACACACTGCTGTAGTTCCCACATAATGGTAAACCACCTTCTGCCCTGGTAAACTAAGGTCTTGGAGTTGGTCATGATCTTCAGCAACCTTACAAGGTCCACCACATCTGAACCACTGACTTGTCAAGCACTGCTCATTCGTTAGTCTCACATTGCTTTTTGTGTGCGTGTGTGGTGTCTAAAATATCTGTAAAAAAAGAGTTTCAGCCATTGAGCTTTGGATACTTTTATTTTGGAAATGCTAGCATCCTTTTTTTTTTTACTACCTTCAGCCACATTTTGATGATCACACAGGAACTGTTCACCAGAGGTGCACTGCTTTGCCATGCAGTGATTGCAGCCTTTCTTGCAGCCCTGGCCCCACTGGCAGACATGGGCCAAACCCTGTGTACACAAGAGGAGCGGAATTCTGCTGTAAAATGAGTCCTGCTTGGCAATATTTTCTTCCCATGGGAACTGGAGGAAAACTTGCTTCCGTTCCCACCTTCAAGCATTTATGACAGAATTTACAGCCCTGTCATAAATGTAATAAAATAAATTATATTCATCCGCCTTAAAGTGAGCATCACCAAGTAAAGTGCTGCTCACACCTTCTACACACGAACTAACATATCCTAAACCTTGACCTACAATGATGGTAATAAAGAAATGTCAGTTTTGAGACACTCCAGGTTAAAAAGCTTTCCAAATGGTTTATTAGGAGATGGGCAACAGCCAAATTAACCAGAGAACCTGGTCCTTCTACTGCTGTTTGCATGAAGGCAGCCATGGCTTACAGCTGGCTGAGGGTTAATAACAAGGGCAAATAAATCAGGCTTCATTAATTTCCCATCATGTATGAAGATCTAAGGAGACCTGATGTACTTAGACATGCATAGTTCCTGGCTGTCATGTCTGCAGACCTATGAGGGATGCTGGGTCCCTGTATCAGGTCCCAGCATCCCAGGCAACTGGATGTGTCCCACTCTACCACTGCTGCCACCCAGAGAGCTCCCCAGGTGCAAAAACCCATGGTGGCAGGGAGGAAAGACACTCAGAGCACTCTGCCCTCTCCTCCACCACATATGCAGCTCCCCTCTTTGAGGGGAAGACTTGAGAGCTCACTGAGGGGAGAGGCAAAGGCTTTGCCCCTCTTGGGACATGGCTGCCAGATGTGGTGAGCTAGAATGGCAGGGAATGGAGCAAACAGCTCTTGGCCTCTTCTGGGGGACAATGACTCTTCTTCTTTCTGATTCAAAGAAGAAAATGGCATGAGCACAACTCCAGGGGCATTTCCATCCACAAGTCTATTTCACACTTGACACAGCGCAGATCTGCCAGTCATGACAGACCTGGCAGGTTCCAATACAGACACTCACAGACATATGTCCTTAGGTTTTCTGCACATGCCACAACCATGACTCACCTTCTGTCATTACAAGATGACAGAGACAACCTGGCAAGCCCAGAGCAAACAAGTGATATCACTAGCATGATGCATATGTTTATAGGCATCATTGTATTTCTTAATTAGGATTCCAATTGAAGAATTTCCAAGAAAAAAAAGATGTGGGCAGGGGAATGAAGCCGATACCTTACAAATGATGATTTGTGACACATTCACCAAATTGACACCTGAATAGGGAGTAATCACTGAGGCAAAATTTACCAGATACCTGGATACCAGTGATCTGGTTGATTGTGTAACATGAATGGGAATAAGCATCACCCAGAGGTGTAGAAAAAACATAGCTTGAGAAACTCCATTTTACCAAACATTAAAGCAATTGTCAATTTGAGTGGGCATGGGGGACATGTTGAAGATGGACACTCTTAGTGAACAGCTGACTGTTCACATGCTGCCTGTTGTATTGTCCTGAAAATACAGTTTGACCTACACAAAGCAGGAAGGGTGATAAAATCCTATTCTGGGTAAGGGTTTAAAGGAAAGAGCAGCAACCATACAGTGAGTAACATGTCAGGAATGGGTAAGTGAAAATTAAAGATGTCAGATACAAATGGCAAGTTAAAAGGTGTATGTGACTGACAGAGGAAGCTGAAAAAATTAATGAAAGGCTCCATAGCCTTACAGGTAGCAGCAGGCATAGAACCATTTCAAGACAGAAAGTCAGAAACAGCAGAGCAGAAATATCAGCTGCCCTCAGCATCTAATTCTGATTGCTTTTCTATTTTGGGATAGGTCCTTTTATGGAAAAATACTGATGCACAAGCACCTTCCACAGCCAGCAAGTTTACTTTCAGCATTCCCCAAACCGGGAAAGCTCCACAGCCACAGGGTGTGAAGAGGAGGAGCGGCTGATAAGCCTCTGCCCCTGATTTTCACAATACTGACTCAGAGTTGACCAGCTCCCTCCGAGGCTGTCACTGCCACCACACCACCACTAGGAAAGATGTGACCAACGTGATTTTGCAAGTCAGCAGATCAGCAGTGAGCAGGTGTTAGCACCTCCGTGGCCGACGTGTTCAGAGCCTGGTGGGGACTGGGGATGGCATCATGAGACAGGCTGGAGAGGGGCAGCATGGCACCGTGGCGCCTCCAGCAGCTATCATTCCTTCTTCTCCGCTGGGACCTGCACCAGCTGGGGTGCAGCTGTGTGCAGCAGCGTGAGCCCGCAGACCGTCACGGCGAGGCCGACCCACCACAGAGGCGTCCACGTCTCCCCAAAGAGCAGTTTTCCTAGGATAGCCTGAAGGAAAAGAGAGACAGAAAGCTTTGCTGGGCCGAGCTTCCCCAAGGCCTCTTGTGTTGCCAGAGCTGTGAGGACTTCTGGGAGAGACAGCCCTGGAAAAAACTTGGTTGAGGAAACTCCTACTTGGATGACCAACAGGAATGCTGAAGGTGATGCTGGAGATGACCAACTCCACCAGCAGCCTGGAAGCACAGCCGTATTGTGGTCCCAAAAGCAGGGTGTGGCAGGTGCACATGTGCTTTTCTGCCTTCCTGGCACTTCTAAGGAGCCAAATCTCCCACTGGGTAACTACACTTGATTATTGGACACCACCATGAGCTGTCTGCCAGCAGGAGCACAGAAGCAAGGTGGACAGCTGCCAAGAGTGAGAAGCAAGCAGAAAAAACCTGCGGGTCAAAGATGCTCTTGCTGTCACTAGAGGTGATGCATCTTCATACCCAGCTAGGGTGACTGGCTTGGCATAAGTGAGGTGCTGCAAAGGAAAAGCAAAATGAAGCAAAGCTCCCAGCTCCAGCTCCCACTGGTAATTAGAAAAGTTCAGTAAACTGTGTTGCTGCTGCAAGGCATCATGTTGGGCAGCAGCACCCTTCCTCCTGTACCACCCAGGAAAGTTCCACCACCTGTGCCGTGAACAACTATCAGAGCAGCTGAGGCCTGACACTATCGTTTCACAATTTCCTGTAACTCTCCCTTTGTGGCCAGCAATGCTGGTTGCACTGGGAGATGAGCTACAACCAGCATGGGCATTCCCACCTTGCTGTGCTCCTCAGGCTTCAGTGCCTGGGGAAGGGGTCTACTCACCGAAGAGATGAAGTTGGAGGCTGTTGTTGTCACAGAGGTAGCAGCTGAGGAGGAGGAGAGTCGTAAGGCTTTTGTGAAGACTGTCCACATCACTGCGTTGCACACAAACACCAGGCCAACACAGCTGAGGTGAAGCAGCACTGGCAGCTGCAGGACAAAATGGAAAACTGTGTATTTTCACCCTCCACTCATTCAACCTCAATAATTCATGTCCACTTTGGAGCCAAACCCAATGGTGTGAGCTTTTAAAACTGAATTACAGCTAGTATTACATGAAGATGAATATATTAGATCACAGAAGGAAATGGAAACGAGGGAACAGCCCTGGATAGACTGTGAGCCTGCCATGTCCTGCTGCAAGCCCAGCCTCATACTATAAGCTGAGAAGTCCTGTGATAATATGCAGCAGCTGCCATGCCAGAAGCCAATCTCCAGAAAGCTCTCCAGCTCACAATGTGGTGCCACATGCAACACCCATAAATGCCCTTCACTTATCACTTGATGTATGGAAAAGGGTCAAATTCAGTCTGACAAACACCAGAGATGCACATGCTGGCACTGAGTGTGCTCCAGAACCCAACTGTTGTGAATCTGAGCCAAGACACGGGTGGTCCCAAAGCACTGGTCCTTACGAGCTCCCAGGACCTGGCCTGCCTTACTGCTGCAGGGAGAGCAGAGCAGGATCTCTTTTCCTTTCCCTGGGCGGAAAGGAAAAGCTGACTGGCTTCATGCCTTGTTTTACACACTCACTGGAGAGTAGATTTACTGAGAGGTCTCTGCTCTAGCATTTAGCAGCAACAAAATCACCTCTGAATTCAAGGGCCTCAAGAAAGATCTCCCTTCTTAGACAACCTGACCAGATGTGTAACAGCCTCAGTCTGAAAAACGGCACAGTTGCACCTAAAAAGCTTTTACTATTCACAGTGTCCCCCATCCCTTCCTAGTTTAAGCAGATGAGGCCATCTCCCCAGCCCCTGGGTACCATGTAGTTGATGTGAAGACACCAAGGGAGATCACAGGCAGGCAGATCACAACTCTCACAAACAGTGACAAGTGAAAGCAAAGCTTTGTCTAAGCCTGTAGCAATCACAGCTTCATAGCCTGTCACCTTTCAGTCCATGGTGGGATCCATCTTGAAGCAGACAGAAATGCAGGTGTGAAGCCACCAACAAGCACAGCTCAGAGGTGGCACCTGCCTTGTGGGAATGGCTGCACTGTGTCCTCCTGCCAGCTGCCCAAATCAACAGGGTCCACCAGCTGTGTCCTGCTCCCACTCAGAAGAAGAAAGTACTAATTGCAAGCAGTGGGGGAGCTCACAGTTTTCTGAAGCAAGTGATACAGCAAGCACAAAGTTAAAAGGAAAATAACGCAAAGCAAATCCATGCTTGATGGCTGGCACAAGCTCTCCGAGGCTAATCCCACTCCTGTGAGGGATGGTGCAGGTGTGTGTCCTCATTTTGCCCCACTTGTGGCAAAGGTCTCCAAGTTTTGCAACTGATCAGGGCAACATTAAAGATTCAGAATGATTCCCACCAGTGAAGCACTCTGTTTTCCCACTGACGCCCTGGTAAACCCTGTGTGGATGGGTAAGAGGGACAACCATGTCCAGCTACTACCACTCCTCTGAGGAAGAAAACAGCTGTGTTACAGCTCCCCACAGGATGGGGTTTGCCTCCCAGTTTCACCCTCTGCCTGCATGACCAGGCAGTTTTACTTTCCTCAGGCAGTTATGTACATCCACACACTTCTAGTGAGTAGGCAGACCTGGGAGTAGAGGTGAGAGGGGAACCCAATTCTCTGTGTTTTACCTAAATTCAGTGTATTTCTGGATCAGAAAGAGACCATGCTGCTGAGGTAAAAAAAAAAACCCTTAAGAAAATGAGATCTTGTTACTGCCTTCAACCAATAGCCTGAGGGTGTAGCAGGATGGAGCTCAGGCTCTTCTCCAAGGTCCATTTGGATATGACAAGAGGTAACAAGTAAAGTCTGGAACAAGTGAAATTTTGATCTGTCACGAGAAACAGCAAAGGTGATGAAGCACTGGAACAGAGGTCATGGCCTGTCCAGCCTTCTAAGTACGTAAAACTTATCTGGAGAAGGTCATGTGTAAGCAGAGGTTGGAGTAGAGACCTGCAGAGGTCTTGCCTGACTTGAACTAGTCTGAGACTACCAGTAGTGAAGCAAAGCTGGCTCCCACCATCACAGCAACTATGCCACCTTCAAAAGTGACTCTGAACCCATGGCTTCTTCTGATCTCCTAAGGCAGAGCCAGGAAAATCAGCTGCAGGTGGCACATGCCCATTAGGAAGGTTTATCAGAGAAAGGTCAAGTTCCTCTGTGCCCAGGGCAGTGGAGTGGTCATCGCAATGGTATGCAGACAGAGAGATAGGAACATCCCCACGTGTTCTCCACAAGGAAGGAGGGAGATAAATTCCTCCGCTGCTAAGGGCTCAGCTGAGCCACCCCAGTGAGTCAAGGATTACTGTTCTGATTGCTTTTCTAAGCAAAGATTAATTTCAGTGTACATTTCAGATAATCCAGAATCACTCCTGAAGTGGCAGAAGTAATTTTAGATGAAGACTGGCAGGGGAGCGGAAAAAGCAAAGAACTTTTGTTCAAGTGCACTGACCCTTCCTGATCAGGTCGCTCTCAGGCTGGGCCACCACAATGCATCCTTCTAGCCAGGAAGTCCATCCCTGTGCTGCCGTGGAGTATCCTGCTACCCTGCATCATCAGCTCTTAGAAGTGTCAATACACTTTTTGCTGCCATGTTCCACGCTGCACAAGTGATGGCTGCTATTATACTTATTTTGGGATTTCTGTAGCTCTTCCTCCCAACACAAAACCCCTTGAACCTCTGTCCCCTCGTGGCGGCTCTGCAGAAATGCCTTTGCCACATGCGTGCACTGAAACACTTATGCATCTACATGTCCTGTGCAATTTAAGCTACTAGGAAGATCACGGCATTTACATAAAATTTGGCTAGTTTTACAGCTAAGCTGATTAATTCAATTAATAACTGTCACCTAGCATGGACCTGAAAATTGAAAGAAACCAATATGGCCAGAAAAAAGAAACAGTCAGAATCACAGCATGGTTGAGCTTGAAAGGGGCCTCTGGTGTTCATCTGGTCCAAGCTTGTCACTCCAGCAGATTGCCCAGGTCCATGTCCAGACAGTATTTGACTATCTCCAAGGATGTAGACTCCACCACATCCCCGGGCAACCTGGGCCAGTGCCTGGTCACTCTCACAGTGAAAAGGTGTTTCTGGATGTTCAGAGGGAACCGCCTGTGCTTCAGTGTGTGCCCATTGCCTCTGGTCCTGTTACTGGGCACCACTGGAATGAGCCTGGCTCCATCCTTTGTGCGCCCTCCCTGCAGGTATTTCTACGCATCAAAAAGATCCCCCTGAACCTTCTCTTTTCCAGGAGGAACAGTCCCACCTCTCTCAGCCTCTCCTCACAGATGAGATGCTCTGGTCCCTTCATCATCTTTATGAACCTTTGCTAGACTCTCCAGTACCTCTACCTCTTTTTTGCAGTGGGGAGCTCAGAACTGGACCCAAAACTCCAGGTTTGGCCTCATTAGGGCTGAATAGAGGGGAAGGATCATCATCCTTAACCTTCTGGCAACACTCCACATCAATGACATGACACTTTGTCATAGCGCTTCAAAAAAAAAAAAAAAAAAAAAAGAACAAAAAAGTCCCCTAAACAAACGGGCAATATTTTTATAAATGTCAACACAGAAAAAATACTCAGAAAAGATGCTGTCAACATTTTGAGTAATTCCATGCTCTGCCATTAGGTCAGTGCAGAGCACAATTTGGGGTTTTCTGGGGCAAGGGACAGAGTATCAGGATTTAATTTTTTTTTAAATTCTCCTTTCTGTCACCATTTCTGAGATATCAGAAAGGATTAACAGGATTAGCAGGTATTGAGGTTTTGCCTTTTTAACCCTCTCTAATAATCACACAGGTCAATTTTCTTTTTTTTTTTTTTCCTGGTGCAAAGCTGGATTTGTTTCAGATCTAGTTTCCCTTGTGGGTTCCCTTTTGGATTTCAAATTCAAATGTACATTTCCCATGTGAATAACAACATATACGTGAATGGATCTCCCCAAAGCAGTTTTAGGATACACGTACGCTGCCTTCCTCCTCTCCCCACTCTCACACAACCTCGTGCCCCTCTTCACCTCTGCCGTGGCTGTGCCTGAGGTCACTCCTGGAGGTAAGGACATTACCTCTGAAGTGAAGGGCCAGCAGTTCCATGTAACCTCAAGCACACGGAAGTCTGAGAAACACGGCCGAGATAAAGATCATCACCAACGAATACCCAAGGATCAGGTGAGCAGCACAGTGGAAATCAAGGGCTCCACCTCTCTGCTCTGGTCACGGCCGAGCAGAGATAGAATAAAAGGGCGCTGCTATCAGCAAAACAGTGGGCTAACGACAAGCGTTTGATGCTCAGTCATACTAACATCCTGCTTTTAAAGTAACACTGACGTAGAAGCACCGCAAATGGGCTCCCAGAGCTGGGCTTGGTTCGGGGCATTCCCGTACCACGCTCATTCTCCTCACGCCCGGCAGCCTCGCTGCGCTCTCCCCGCTGTTTACGTCGGCACCGCGCATCAGTCAGCCCGGCAAGGCTGGGCTCCCCCAGGGGTGAGTCACGGCTCCGCTCTCCGAAACCGCCCCCCTTTCCCTGCAAACCCAGGGCAGCTC
>NW_008238330.1:8994791-9002079 GCF_000691975.1 Corvus brachyrhynchos
ACCCGGGGCGCGGTGGGAGGGGAGGGAATGGAAGGGAGGGCACGTGGGCCGTGTTCGCTTATGTACAAAAAAGCTTTATTGAAACAAACAGGACAGGATGGAGGAAGAGAACAACGCAGCTCCTGCTGTAGCCACATACAACACAGAAAAAGGGCAGAAACCTCTGCCTACATGGAAATAGTCCAGAAACAGACAAGAAAGGAACATTTATGAACCTAGAATATGGCAGTCACAAATAAAATGACCCTTGACAAATGCCTCTTGGTCTGAGTGCTCCTCATCCGTGGTAGTTCTGACCTCGACTCATACCCCAACACCTCCCCCGTTTTAAGGTCAGCTTTTTATTTCTGTATGTCACATCACAGCTCAAGTAGGAACAAATCTGAAGTACTCAGAAAACCTAGTTTGATATTGCTATAGAAATCAACGTTTTGTGTGCCACTAATAAACATTTCAGTTATTTGCAATAAATCTTAAGTGCGATTACATGAACTTACGCTGTACTCCTAAAATGTTCTGCATATTTTCACATCATCTTTCCTAACATTTTTCACTTCTCTGATAAGAAAATGGTTGCAAAATACTTAGAATTTCCTACAGTGCTAATACAGAACTCTAAGTCTATACTAACAGAAGAAAGGTTTGAAAAACATTTTATTTGCAAATAAAGAAAGAACAGAACCCAAAAATACATTTATAGTACTATTTACAAGCCTGTTACTAAATTCACATTTATGCTTTATTGAAGATAGTCCAATATGAAAATTATTTTTAAGTAACCCAGGAAAGTCATCCTATGTTAAATAAGTTTAACTAAAGAAATAATCACAAAGAAATTGTGCTTTTTCAATTTTGGCTCTGGTGGAAAATGTAGCATTTCAGAAGAGGTAGGAACCTGAAGAAGAGCACAAAAGAAGACAAAAATCCAGGTGTGTTCCCAGTGAGAAAGCTTTTCCTTGGCAAGGTTACAAAAGTTTCAAGGAACCATCTGCCAGCACCTATACAAAATCAGTTTTTGAAATTGAAAAATTACAAAAAGGTGTTAAAATGTCACTGAAAGCTGCCCACAGAGCTGGAATAACAATCTTCACCTGGAGTTATTACCAGCAAAAAAATCTACAAACTAAAATACTTGATTATTCCAGAACCACAGCAAAAGTCAAGTTTGACAATTGGCTTTTGCTTATTCTGTAGACTTCAAAAATATGCCTCTGCAGTTTTATTTGGGTCATTACAGCTGATCATAATGTCTACAAATGTCACATTTTTTTGATTCTTTCAAAAAAGCATTTTCAACTCGTAGTTTTTCAGTCTCCTGTAAAACAGAAAAAAAACCATGCATATATTAAGGAAATTACCCTCACTTTTTTTTTTTTTGTATTTTTACAAAAGCGGTATCTAGAGTTGTTCGAGTGTTTTATACACTATATACTTGAGGAAATAAAATGAAGATCCTTGTCTGGGGCCTGTGAGGAGACAGACCAGCCATGACATAGTCAGCTGCATAAAATCACAGGTATCTCTGCTCCTCTCCAACAGAGGAGCAGGAATTTTAATTTTCATTCTCAAAGCTTAGCTCTTTTCTGTGTCAGGCCATTACTTCATCTGTAATCTACTCTGCAACTTACCTCAGTGAGTTTAGCATTATCTTTCTTCAGTTTCACAAGATACTGAATCTTCTGGTTTAGGTTTTGATGACCAAGTAATTTCCCATTCTCCTCAGCAAGCGAGTCGACTTGCTTCCTCAGCAATTCTATTTCCTGTAATAACAAATACATTGTGTACCTCTTAGCAGTAGCCTCTCCTTCTCTTTTCAGAAGCAATAGCTTCTTAGAACTATTAACATACTAACATTTAAGTTTGTAACATATGATGCAACAGTTGGTTCATTCAGGAAACACGTATTTGTCTTATGTCTCCTTAGATACTGTTAGATCCCTCTAAAGAGCAAAAAAAGGAGCACCATTAGATTTGTACTACTACAAATTGCAACACTGATTTCTGAACCCAGGCTTTCATTAGCGCAGAGAATAACATCACAAATAGAACTAAGCTGCAAAACAGCTGTACCTCTGCTAAATGAGATCCTACTGTGAAGATGACAAAAAAAATTATACATGTGTAACCTTTTCAATTCTGTCTCTTTCTTCATATGCTTCCTCCAGTTTTGATCTAATTTCTTCTTTCTCATTAAATGCTTTGAGCTCCAAAGTTCTTGTTCGTTCCATCTCCAGAGTCATTTCACGACAGGTCTTCTCTTGGATTCTGAGGATATTTTTGGTCTCTTCTAATCTGCCAGTGTAAAAGAATCATAAAACATTAAAACCAACATGAATGCCATATAACTGAATTACTAAGTCAGTCTTGGACATGGAGGGAGGCTCCTTTAAAAGCACTCTTTTGAGATATGTTCCTTGGAATTTAGTGCTAAGGAAAGGGAAAAACTTCATTCTGCTTCACAGTTCTTATGTTTGGTACTATCAACTAGAGGCAGTGTTTTAAAGCTGCTCTTCTCTTTGGGAACTGTGCTGTTTGCAATCCAGGATATACAACTCCACTCATGATTGAAAACAGAAGCTTCACCTACAAGAATACTTTGAATTAATTCACCTAAGGAATGTAAATTTTCCAGCTAAACTCAGCTGCTCTTCAAGTTTCCCCCAAATTGCTTGTTTGTCTGTGGCTTTTCCCCCAACAGCCTTATTGCTCAGAAACATCTCTGAGCAGCTCAGATGGTCTGAGCCTGGTTGGCCTGGTAACAGAAGGACTGCCACTTTGGATAGAATTAAAACATTTTCAGCAGGTAAGGTCACAGGATATTAAACTATGCCATCAAACTTAGCAGCCTGTCTACTGTTTTTAGGAACTTGAGTAATTTTGCAGACCAATTCAAATATTGTATACATGACATTTTTGTCATCAGTTTTGTTTTACTGAAGCCTGATGTTTCAGACCTGCTCTGTGAAAACAGTATTCATTTGCTGCCTTTGTCAAGACATTTACTTGATGAGAAAAGGATCTTCTCCCTCTTTGTGCAGTATTTGCTGGTATGAGACATTGTAGCACTGTTGTACAGTGTGTTTCAGACACCAGAGAGGAATGAAAAATCAATGCATCAAATAGCAAAATAATCCCTAATTTCCAGATGAGGGTTTCTGGAAAATTTAATGTAAATTACTTTTTAAATGACTGTGTGCATAAAAACTATCTTCCTCCTTAAAAGAAGTTACTTACATAGAAAGCATTCTATCACATGTAAATAACTCACATGTTAGGAGATTCAGTCACTATGAATCCTGAAACAATACAGATTAAGAAAAGAACAGCAGGAGCAAAATTTTCAAACTAATTTTATCTACTAATTCAGTATTTTCTTTCTTCACTATTATCCATCCAAGGTACAAAGCACTTGAATTTTGAGGCCTACTTGCCCAATAGTGCAAACACAATTTAGAAATCCTCTAATAATTTTTCATTTTTCAAGCTGAACTGCAAAAAATTTAAACAAAAACCATAAAAAGTAAATAATTACATTATGTTTAAAAATTATGAAACATTTACAATATTAATAAAGAAATAAATCAGTTTCAATTTAATTTGAAAAGGAATGTGATTAGAATTCTCTGCATATAAATAACTAAACAACTAAAAACACCCTGTCCAATTTAAGTTTCTATGGTTCTACCCATTAAAGTATTGTCTTGATATAATGCTATGTAGTAATAGGTGCTACTACCACCTACTGATGAGAAGGAGTAAGAACTCAAGGTATCATGCAGAAGTGTAAATACTTCCAAATTAGGCCTTTTATCATGTCAGATCTTGGACTTCTATTGCTTAAATATACCTTTTTTTGCCATTAATTAGTTTAATACTAGTTTCCAGTTCAAGAAACAATAGTCATACTTACTCTGCTTTGATTTTCAGCATTTCTTCCACCGCTTTATTCTGTAAAAGTTCAAAAGCATTAGATGCAGTCTTAATGTTTAATATAAACATACATGTTTAAAAATATTTGTCACTTAATTGATGCTACATATCTAATTCCAGATCATCCTACTATCTAGTAGTTCACATCTCTAATGTTCACTATAAGTTCATCTCTGCTGTAGGCACTTATTTCCCATTTCATGCCAGCACAGCTGACCCACAGCAGCGTTTCTCTGCCCACTCACACACAGCAGAGCTTTAACAAGGGGCTCTTCTGTCTGGGACATCCATGGCAACCTCTGCTGTGACATTAACTTCCCTTTGACAGAGCCTTGACAGTAGCAAGTGATGCAATATTCACTTTCCAACTCTTGGCATGAGTCAGATTTAGCAATCTGAATCCGTTTTTGCTAATTGTGCAATCTGACATCCAGTTCACTGGCGTTGGACCGAGAGCTAAGTGTCAGGCTGTGCATGTTAAAATTCACTAGAATTTAGTGTTTGTTTTGCTGCCATGAAAACAAAAAAATCAAATCAAACCAACAACAACAACAAAAAAATCACATTAATACTTCACAACAGGTCAACACCAACTGACATGAGAAGGATAACATACCTTGGCAAGTCGCTCTTCAGCGATCTCCTCCTCTTTCTCCTTGAGGTACTGAACATCAGGATGTTTCTGATCGCTAGGAAATTAAAGAATGAGAAAAAAAGTTTCTCACAAACAGAGGAAACCAGTTGTAAAAATATGTTATTCAGATTAAACCAGTAAATGTGTGCAGTTGTTTTCACATGTGTTCATACTCAAAATACTGAACATCATGAAACAACAATGGAAGGGTTTAAACTTCTATACACATTTTCTTTCATCAGAGTATAGAGAAATGAATGTTTTAATGGAAACAATTACAAATGTAATAAATATGCAACCATTTGTTAGACAGCTGTGCTGGTTTTGGCTGGGGTAGAATTAATCATCTTCATAGCAGCCATTATGAGGCTGTGTTTTGGATTTGTGTTGAACACAGGGTTGTTAATGTAGAGATCTTTTTGTTGTTACTGAGCAGGACTTACAAAGAGCCAAGGCAAGGACTTCTCTGCTTTCCATACTGCCACACTGGCTGGGAAGTTGGGGGTGCGTGGGAGGTTGGGAGGAAACACTGCCAGGACAGGTGGCCCAAACTGACCAAAGGGACATTCCAGACCATGGGACACCATGCTCAGAGTATAACAAAGTGGGGGAAAGAAGGAAGAATAGGGGGATGTTTGGAGTGATGGTGTTTGTCTCCCCAATTTGTCAATGTGTGTGATGAGGCCCTGCTCTCTTGGAGATGGCCGAACCCCTGCCTGCCCATGGGAAGCACTGAATTAATCCCTTGTTTTGCTTTGCCTGTGTGTGTGCATGACTTTTGCTTTCCCTATTAAACTGCCTTTATCTCAACCCACAAGTTTTCTGGGTTTTGCTCTCCTGATTCTCTCCCTGATCCCACGGGTGGGAGAGTGAGCCAGTGGCTACGTGGGGCTTGGCTGCTGGCTGGGGTTAAACCACAAGAGCAGCTTTGGGATGGAGGTACATGATTTATTAGTTCACGATGTTCATGCATATGGAGACTGCAGAAGGACTTCCTAGAAGATCACTGCTCAGTGGTTTTGCCAAGTTAAGTACATAAAAGATTCTTCTATTCAGAAGACTTCACTAATTTTTATTTTGTTAGTTTTTAATCAACATGACATTGGATGGAAGTAAGAAAACACATACAATTCAAATAACTCAAAACAACTTCGTCCTTGTTGTGTGCCATAGGGGAAAAACTTAATTGGTTAGGAGTTTTATAATTGCATCAAGTACAATAAAAAGTTATTTTCAGTAACTTAAAATCTTGTGAACAGATCAGGAAGGTTACTGAACAGTGATACTGTTTCTAAGGCTTTCTGCTTAGTTTTCAACAGACACTTGAAAGTGTGTTGTGAATTGAAATGGAAATCACAGGAAAACAACAATGGTTATGTTGCCATGGAACACTAGTTCTGTGGCTTTGTTTCTCACAGTTTGTGTAGGTTTTCTAGACCAAATTATTCCACAAAAAAGCATTACTTTTATGTTCCTCACTTGTTGGATTCCTGACTTGGGACTTTGGGATATAATTTGGATATGCACTAAGAACTCCCTGCTTCTTTTAGTTGATAGGAGTTGTGGTTTGAATAGACCAAAGGCTAATTGTATATTGGAGGCTTTAAAAGTTAATTTATGTCTATATTAAAACATGTGTTGCATTTGTTTGGACATTCCTTATCTACTGGATCCACAAGTACACAAATGACATGGCAGTATATAATACCCAGGAACTACTATGCATATAATGATTTTACATTCTATTTCCCTTTATAAAACTTTGTTGCATTTAAGAACTTGTGATTTAAGGGCCATAAAGTTTACAAGCCAGTAAACAATTTTCATAGAAAAGTCTGAGTCAATCTCTAAATATACAAGCAATGTAAGACTGTATTTCAAATAAGACATGTAAATTTTATCTTAATTATTTCAAGTTAAGAGAAATTTTTTATGTTTTATTTTACTTTACCTGTTCTTGCTTGGTCTCTGAGCTTCTACAATGCTCTGTAAACTCCTGTTGTTCTCCACCAATATCTGCATTTCCAGACGCAAGTTCTCCAACTCATTTAATTGTTCCTAAGCAAGTGAAATTTGAAACATTTTATTTGAAGACCAAATTGCAATTCTTGTTTTCATTTCCAGTTGAACATGTTTTTGAGTAAAATAGAAGACAAAAATTATTTATCAGAAAAAAAGGCTGGTTCTCTGGCAAGTACCTGCATCACCCCTCCATCTACAGTTGCATTAGAAACTTTGAGAATAGATTAGAACTGTTTCAGCAACAAAAATGATGTTACCATCTGACATTCATGAACACAAAACAGCACAGTCCTTGGGAAAATGAGATTTATAGACATCTCAAGCAAGTTGTCACCACTTGTTCCCAGCCTAGGTAAAGGAAAACCAAAAACTGCCTTTCTGCTTTAATGAACATACTGCTAAGCAGAGCTCATTAAAAGAAGTGCACTCTGCAGCCTGTCTCATTTTAACCTTACAAATTGCCAGCAGAGATTAACTCATAGTACCTTCAGCCTTAGAATTTCATCATTTTTTGCTCTTCGTTCTTCATTCAGTTCATGCACAAGGTGCTCCAGATTTATTGCAGAGGCCCTTCGATCAGCTATTTCTTGCTCATGAGTTTCCAAAAGCTTGGCCAAATTCACATCAAAATTAGGAGGAGTTTTTGGACACTGGCAAGTCAAAAAAACCAAACCACACAAAATGTTAATAAAGGACTCTTTC
>NW_008238330.1:9002222-9030590 GCF_000691975.1 Corvus brachyrhynchos
TTCCCCTGTGTATTGGTTACATGTTTTAATGCTCATTGGAGACATGTATTAATAAATTCCTGGCAGACATCATCAATAATTACAAACTATGTGGAAGTGTTTCTCTCACAAATGCCATACCTGAGGAAATGTTACTGAAGATGAGTCCACAAAGCAATCTATTTGCTTCATTTTCAGTTCATATTCATTCTTCCTGTTCTCCAGTTCCTCTGTCATTTTGTCCAACTATTAGAAACACAGAATTAAAGTAGCTCATAATACACGCAAAATAGGAAACAAAACAGCACTCAGTTCTTTATTTTGAGCAAGCTTAAGTACACCACAAGTTATTTTAAATTAACAAAGACTTCACTTTCATAACTCTTCTATATTTAGCCAATCACTGTAAACTTTCAATAGTATGCAACAAGCATTATTGAAAGCATCTATACATCTAACTATTGTGTAGTTCATCTGAATTTTGTTCTAGTTAGTATTTGATTTTCTTGCCTTGCTAACACAATCTACCTTTCAAAGGGCTTGCTAACACAGAAAAAACCTATTATGAACTTGGCTGGCAAACATCACTGGTCAAAGTATGACTCGATACAAAGACTTTAGTGGTATAGATTTGATCAGTTTCCCCAAAAGAATATGCTAATTTGACAAAAACCCTCCTCTTTCAAAAAATAACTTATCAGAGTCTTCGCCAACACAAATATGCCAGTTAGCACTATGATAGTTGTGACAACTAGAGGTAAAATTTGGACAAAGGTTTAACGTAACTGTTGAGCTCTAAAAATGATGTGGTAGTTTGGAGCTTCTGCAGACTAAACAGCTATCTCTATTGCATAATGATACCATTTGTGGATAAGTGTTAAGCAGAGGAAAAAGTAATCCCCTAAGTTACACTGCTGATAACCTCAGGTTACTCTGTTCTTAAAGGTACTGATAATTTTACTCTGCTATCACAGTAAACATTTTTGTGATCTCTAGACAACATTTCCAAAACATTAAAAGTTACCTAATCTTTGTTCAGAAGTTTTTTAGCTAGACTCTTACTACTTTGCTTTGACAAGAAGGAGCAATGCTCTTCACCAAGAATCCTATGTACAAGATGCTCTAAAATGACAAGTGAAACCTTTTTCAGAAGCTACAGTTAACCACAGCTCCCTCTCAACGACCTAACTGTGAAAATGTCTTTGTTTTACCTGCTCCCTGAGTTCCTGGATTACAGCTTCTTTCTTTGCTATGTCTTCCTGTGCACACTGGAGCAATGCATCATGTTTCTTAGAGGCCTCTGTCAGACTTATCAGCTGATCAGTGGTATGACGCAATTCTTCACACAGAAGGTCCCTCTATTTCCAGTCATTGGATGAGTAAAGAAAGAAGCATTAAAGTTATTGCTCTAAAGTCAGTTGTTTCAAGATGTTTTGTCACTGATGCCAAGATTGCTACCAGCTACAAGCATCTCCCTTTTCCTTCTACTTTCTCATCATGAATTATACCAAGCATTCGTCTATAAAGTTCTTATTTTAGCATGTTTTCTTATTCTTGGTCTTGTTTGCAGAACAAAAACGAGAGCTTTGCCACCACATAGTCAGCTTAAGATTCTTGTGGAAGATCTTTGGAATCAACCACTGTTTTAAAGTATAATGTGTACTTAAAAAGAGATAGAGTTCTCTAAATAAGAAAAAAAATTATAGATTTTAATTCATGCTGAAGTGATTACAGCTTTTTTAGTGCACTGATATTCTGTAGATACCCTGGATTTATTCTAGGATCTGTACTCCCACCCTATCTGATGGGGCATCATACCTACAACAAGGTGTGTTAACCCATAAGGAGAAACTGTGTTTAGTACTTTAAATGCCACCTCAGATTAGTTCCTCTTGTCCAATTAAGAAAGCATGAAGAAATCAGTAACTGAAGTATAAAGTAAAGGAAAAACACTCTAATTTTATCAGGAGTCAGATATACCCAAGGATAACACAGAAACAGGAACTGGCACTTCAGTTAAAAAAAAAAACCAAAAAACCCCAAAGTGATCCATTTGCCAGACAACTCAGCTTTGGGTTTCAGAACGTCACTTTTAGGTACGATTATTAATGAACATAGTCTGCTTATTTTTAAACAGATTTCCACTATGTTTAATGTGCTTTGAGAAACATACACCTCCCCAGAAGACTTTATTGGTGCTATATGATTGGACTAGCAAACCTAATCACAGATGATCTTCTAGAAATTACATGTAAGGAGGTGCTAGTGTTTTTGACTGATGGACATGTTCAACAAAGTAATAGTGACAGCAGTAATAGAAAAGGCAGAGTTAAAGAAAGATACAGTATTAAAAAGCAAAACCACAGTTGAATCAAAACTGTGCCCTAGATCTGTTGCCAGCAGGTGGAGCTTTTAGTTAAAATTATGAGTAAAGAAAAGCTATTACTGAATATAGTGCAGTGGGGGAAGTGATAATGTAAAACAGAATATATTCTTCTACCTATTTTAATTTCTCAGCTGCATCATCTAAAGCTGCCATTAAATTCAGCTGATGATTCCTTAGTGGCCTTAACAAAATTAAACCAGGCTCTTAGCATAGGCTTTTATGAAGTAGCTTATAAAATATTTATGTCAAGTAACATGATAATTTAACAGAATTTGTCAGGTATCTCATGAAAAATTCTTTTGAGAGCAGCTTAACTGGCTATAGTTTGAACTAAAATGAGTTAAAGTTTTACACGAGCATTTTAAGCAAAACCACATCCAATTGGTCTGGCTGAACAAACAATCATAATACACCAATATTAGTGTTTTTACCTCAATGTTATCAGCTATTTCTCTTCCTTCCAAGGCTTCCTTCAGTTCTTCAATTTTCTTCTCCTGATCCTCTATGATTCCCTTGCTTTCTTCTTTTGCAGCCAGAACAATATTATACTTGTACTACAAAAAGCATTAAATTAAATTTTAAAATATTTTAGAAAAACATGTTATCAGGTAAAGTTAGCAACAGAAGACAAACAAATGTACATCACCAATCTTATGATGACAATACATTTAGAAATCAGGGTCAGTGACTAAAACCAGAATGATATATTGTACTTGCTGAATTATACAAACTGTTTTTAGAGATTAGTTGTCAGAATGATACAAAAAGATTATTAACGCAAATTAGCCACCACAATAAATATTACCCACTAAAACCACTGTTAAAGAGATAGCCATAATCAGAAATCTGTCTCATCAACACTTTTCTATAGAACCTTTTGAATTAGTAGTTCACACATAATATATTATCTAAAGCATTCTGTTGATTGCTCTGTCAGTTTGCAAACCAGACCTATTTTAATAAAGCAGAGGCATCATATTTATTCATAGTTATTCAAATACACAGTTATAGTTCTTTATACTTGTTTTCAGATGTAGAACATCTTAATACCAGCAACATAAAAATTCACTCCATCAAAAATGAATTTACAATTCAGCTTCAATTGTTGAGGTCTTAAATTGCCAATTTCTGAGAAACTCTAAATGTGACTGTCAGCTGAGTGGAGTTTACAGGATGTGAGCAGGTCCCTTTAGAGACATGGCTTTTTACCCACCACGTGGAGAGGGTTCAGTTTTTGAGACAGCCTTAGGCATAAAATGTTCAGAAGATTCCAACATGTCAAAACAAAGAAGTTTCCTTCTAAAATACTACAGCAAGTTATACTGTTTGAGACCCATGATAAGACATGTCATTGCCTCCCATTTCTACAGAACGATACCATGTCCTTCAAAATGACAGAACATACATTTATATCCTCGAGCTCTCTTGTCAGCCCATCTATGGACTCAGTTTTATGATTAATTGAAGACCTCAGCTCCTGGATCTGTCTCATCAAGTCAGTTACAACTTCCTGCAACATAAAAAAAGTTAATCCTGATAAAATACATTAAAAAATCTATATAATGTATTACTGAGCTTTTTTTGGTATATAATTTGTCAATCCCAAATTTCAATCAATCATGTGAAAATGAGTCCTCAAAATGCACATGTAAAGAATAAACAGAAAATTTGTTGCTAAATCACTGGCTTTTGTTCTAAGCACTTTAACAAACAACTAAATAACCTGCAGTGTTCATTAGAAGAGAAGACTGGCCTGCTGATTTAGTCTTAGTCTGTAATGGGTTTCTAATAGGAGAACAGAACTACTATAATTTAAGGGTACATTTGCTTGTAATGGAAAAAGGCACATTCAAGAAACACCACTGCACTAACAATGCTAGATGATTCTGACCTTATGCATGTCAGATTTTTGGGTTTATGATGGAAAAAGCAATACTTACCATTGCATCATGCTGGGTAGTAAAGGCACCATGTGTTTTCTTATGCCTGTTTTACAGACAGCACATATGCTTGCACTAGGGGAACTCTGGCTATTTAAGCTTTCATACTGCATCAGTCTTTACATAAAGAAGTGCTTTGATTTTATTAATAAAGATACACATGGTCACATTCTTACAACACCTTTCTTACCTTTTCCATCTGCCCATTACAACAAAGCCCTGACTGGAAGGCTCTATTAATCATCTGGGGAATTATGCATTGTTTAGGCATTGAATGCTTTTTTGTCCAGTAGACAGCTTTACCTTCAATTTTTTTGTTAAACTTCAGGTTTTGTTAACATCAGTTAACTTGTGTTTTCTCTAAATGCGTATCAGTTTCCTACCTCCCTGCAAACTCATGCTAGGAAAAGGTAAGATTTATTTTACCTAGCTATATAGCCAGGATTGCCTAAAAGCACAAAATTACTAAGCAGCAAAGGAAGGCTCTGGTCTTCCATCTCTACTACAGAACATAGTTATCCACAAGACTGTATCAGTAACAGAAATAAGCCCAAACCTTATCTGTATCGTTTGTCTTCTTCAAAGAAGCAATAGTCTCTTCAGCAGCAGTCAGTTCCTGTTCCAATGTCCTCAGTTTTGCTTCCTAGAGGAAATAGTATTTGTGAAGGAGTGTCTTCACTACCTTTGAAGTATGTTTTATAAAGCACTAAGTCATGAAAAAAGCCCAAGGAAGTAAGTAGTTAACCTTACCCAAAAAATTAACCAGTAGCTTAACAAAACAATACGTAGCCCAAGCACTCTACATTTATTTTGCTGGTAATCAACCTAACAGTCAGTACACCAATAAAATTATTATTAATGCCCAAGCAAAGCCATGAACACAAAATTTAGATATTCAAATCTGCCGTTGTACCTGCTGCTCACACTGTGTTACCATTTCTGAAAACGGCTTCTCCACCTGTGCTTTTTCAAGTACTTTCAAGAGCTCCCTGGTGAAAAAAACCACATTTCTAGTGAGAAATATGATCAAAACGTATGAGAACTTTAACAAGAAAAAAGTGATATGAGTTTCTCTATTTGCGCTTAATTTTTTAAGAGTTCTTCAGTTATCATATTCTCAGTGCTATACAAAAGACTAATGGTTTAGTTAATAGCCTTACACTGCTATCAGTGGCAGAACTTTATCTTTGACATGAAAAACTATACAATGAAATTACTTTACATTAAAATGAAGTGCTGCTCTGATTTGGATAAAATAAAAAACCCATCTGGGGGAAAACACCTCTACAAGTGGGAGCCCCATCTGAACAACATATAGCACCAATGAGGTCAGACGAAAATGAACCCCACTGCTAATTAAAACTTACTTTGAATTGTTTTCTTTGTCCTCCTGTAATTGTAATGTTAGTTTTTCATTATGTTCTTTTTCTGTTTTCAGAAGCTGCAAAAGGTTCTAGAAATCAAAACATACGTTTGCTATACAAAGTTACAACATAAGGTCTCTAGAGCAATCTAAAATGAAATAAAAATCTAAACAAATCTCTAAGATGACTGAAAAAAAACCAACCACCCCACAAAACCTTAATTGGAAACTGGAAGATCTTTAGTTGGTCCTGAAGAAGTTCAGAAGTAAACCCTTATTTATATTAAGTAATCAGATCTTTTCACCTGCCATTAATAATAATTTCATATAGCTATGATGTTCCTCAATATTCCCTGTGAAGGGAAAAATTAGAATTTTCAATTGTAGATTAATTTGGGGGCATTTTAAAATACTGTATTTGTTCAAAATACTAAAATATACGAAATTTAAACCAATAACATTCAATCTGTCAGCATTCTTTTAAACATGAATAAGGAAAATTTATATCAAACTTCCTGAGCAGGCACCATGCACCCTGCAGAAACACAGGCAAAATCATTTGCAAAAGCCCTTGAGCAACCTTACTGCTGTTTTGCAGTCACTGCAGTCTGACAGGCTTTCAAGGACAGCACCAACTAAATTGCAGGACAGTGATCCACCACAAGCCATAGATCATTTTAACAAGATCACATCTACTACAAAAATTTTTAAGAAACTGCTTTGTAAAGATAGAATAATTAGTCTAGTCTTGGCTAGCCCTGAGATAAAAGGTCATCTCAGCCTTTCAATGTCAGGATTCTTTTCCAAAGAAGTTTCTTATTCCTTTACTAATTAACCCATCTCCCTCAGCATTTCCAGAGCAATTTCTCCAGCCTAAAAACTTACTATTCATGATGCTGTTGGAGATTTCTGATAGCCTGTGGTTGCAAAAATCTAAATTTGGAAAAAGAATTTGGGTACATCTTCCAAATGAAATCACCAAGAAACCTATTACTATTGTGGAATGTTATCAGTGATACAATAATAGGAATTAAGCAATCTGGGTTCTGTATGATTAAGTCCTTTAAAATCCTTGACTGCCTTACACAAAGCTCAGTTTTCATTGCTTCTGCTTCTTGCTTCCTGTCCTCAAGTTGTTGCTTCAGCTGGTCCGTCTCAAACTTCGCTACCTCCTGCAAATTGTCATAGTCATCCTGCAGGCTTGCCTTTTCTTCAAGAATCTTTTCATGTTCTAGCCTTTATAAAAAACCCAAAACAAATACTCTAGTAAGGGTTTGTGTCCTTATAAAAATACTCCAATCAAATGTATATTAAAATATTAAGATAATATACAGAGTACAGTTACTACAGAAAGAAGTGACTGACATAAATGTTGACTCTTTTTTTTAAAACAGAGACACCAAATTTATGAAGTGCATGGGAACTTGAAGTGGCATTGGCTGAGAAGGCAGAGAATACTTTTTCTGATCTCTAGAAATAATTTACTTCTTACAAAATTCTACTGAAATTTCAGTAGAAATGTCCTGTGTCCTGATAATGGAGTTAATAATTTAAAAAATTTGGTTTTTAGCCAGCTGTTGGACAAAGGACTCTGCTAGAAGGATCCTCAGTATCTACACATGCTTAGTTGATATTTAGGTTATTTATACTATATAAAATCTTTACGTATTCTGGACAAGTTTGAGTTAGTCCCCTCTAAACTGTGGCACTGAAAATTAATTTAATTTTTTACAAAAGTGAAAAGCAAAGAGGGGCAAAAGAGCTGCTACATAAGTGTTATGAATCATGTTACTAAATGAGGAATACTCTTCCAACAGTATTTCTGCTAACACAGAACACACCAGTGAAACCACAGCATTTAATTTCAATTCCAGGTTCCTGGTCTTACAATGCCTCAAAAAATTACTTCAGCTAAGACATGATCTGCTGTAATGCAAAATGTAGTTACATTTTCCAGGAATAAAAACCAAACCCAAAACATAAAACCAAAGCACAACAAACTAAACAAAAACTGCAATGAAACCCAACATAACTAAGTCATGTAAATAATTAAAAACCATACTGATTATCATCTCCTGATAATAATGGCAGTTATTGCAGACAAGGCAATGACCTTTTCTGGCTTTGATACTCAAACTTCAGTTATTTTTTATGATTTCTTTTTGCTTGTATTTTTAGAGTAGCATCATTATGTCATCTAGTTCATGTGACCAGACTAACAAACTGTCTCTTCAGCCACTTAACTTTTGGAGGGCAGCAAGTTTATAGATATATCCTATTTAATGAGAAAATGATACAGCAAAGCAAAATTAAGGTAGCCACATTTTGTTTTCTTTCTAATAATTCCACCATGTTGCCTGAAATAGGCATGAAAGAGAACTGAGAAAAAAAAAAAAACAAACACAAAAACCCCAAACAAACAAACAACCCCCTGCAACAAACAAACAAATCCCAGCAAAGGACGAACATAGAACAACAACTTTAAAGAATACATGTAAAGTGTAAGTTCACACACAGGAGAGGATAATTGAATCACCAGATGCATCCAGAAGGGATAACAAGGCATTGTACTGAACTGCCAACATACCTGACACTGTCCAGCTGGAACTGTACATCCATATGTCTACCAGAAAGCTGACTTATTTCCTTCTCTTGCTTTTCCCTAAAGGCATTATATTCCAATTTTACAGAAGACAGCTCCTTGTCTGCAGACTGCAGGACAATGCGCAAGTCATGGACTTCACTTTTTAATACTGTCAAAAAACCCCAAAATAATTTACATGTTATTTGGAAAACTGTGCTAGATATGGGACACACAATGCTACAGAACCTGCTGGGAAAGTCTCACAAACCTCTGCCCGTTTTCAGTGGAATTACTCTCGAAAGTCACACACAAAAAGGCTTTGTGAATGGAAAAGGTCAATGAAACACTGACTTTAAGTAAAGGTGAATCAAAAATATTCCAGAGAATATCACTGTAATTTCCATAGACAATAGAGGTTTTATCCTTTATTTTTATTTAACATTTTCTCTTAAAATACTGTATCTTGTACCTCCTTCACATTCAGAGTAAAGACACAACCATTTTGAATATTGTATACTGTGCAAGACTAGGCAAAGATGATCTGCAAGTATTAAAATTTCTGCTTTCTTTATTAAAAAAAAAAAATAAAAATCAAACCAGTACATCTAACAATGCAAATAGTTACTCAACATGTGCTATTGTTGACTTAAAACAGAAAGACACCTCAAAACTTTTTATGAAGTTTCAGTATTACAAAGACTTACTATCAGCCTTGCTTTGACTGTCTTGAAGCTGCTTTTCAAGTAATTTTATCTGTTCAAGGAGCTCCTGGCGCTCTTTACTCCAGTCATTCCTTTCAGATGAAAGAAGCTTGAAAAGCAAAGTAAAATTTTTTAAGTAGAAAGGAAGTGTAGGAGTGGCTAAGTCACAGACTGTAACAATAAGATAATGATGTATTAAAGCATTTCATCAACTGATTATAAACACATTTTTCTTTAAATTCAGTATTTGGTGACTCTGAAATCCCCAGAAGTCCAAGGAAAAAAATAATTTGTATAACTGAAGACATTACCTTATCGAAAAAGTTCATTTAAAAGGAACCCAGAGCTTAGGAGTTGACATCACAGATATGAGAAATGAGACTGATCTGGAAAGAATCCAGGCCTTATTTCCTTTCCTATCATAAATCAACCCTAGCAATTAAGCAAGACTTGCAAATATTTGATGGGTATATCCAACTGAAATGAGTATTTTCAGCATTCCAAAGTTTAAAATTTCCTTGTTATTATTGTTGTTTTCCAGAAATCATGAAGTTGGCCAAACCCAACCACAACAGCATTTATTTGCTTATATTTAAGACCAAGCAGGCTCAGATGCACAAGATTTAAACCAACAAAACCAAACTCCAAACTGCAGTGTTATGTTAAATGAACCGTCTCTGCTCACTCCAACTCCAGAGGGGTTGGATTAGATGACCTTTAAACCAAACCATTCCATGATTTTAAGTCCTTGTCTTCCTGCACAGCCATGAGTTATGATGCTATGTAAATTTGTCAAAATGAAAGTAACATTGCAAGACCTCACCAGACAACACAGCAGTATGACTGTATTATAGTTACTTGAGCCTTATATTGCACTGTTCTCTCACCTCCTGTATTTGTGCAGAGTGATGCTCCAGTTTATTAATATGCTGCTGGAGTTTTATATTCTTGCTTTCCTCTTCATCCAGCTTTGTCTGCATTGTGCTCAGTTGCTCCTGTGACACAACAGACACTCAAAATTAGAGCACCCATCTTGTACTTATTTTCACATGCCATATGGCAGTCTGTGCATATTAAATATAAAAACGTCAACAAGTTTCTATTTTTATGACCTGAACCAACAGAAAACAGAACACTCAAAAATAAACTGGTATCTTAAGTAGCTGATTTCTCCTATTTCTAACTAAACTGCCAAAACACAAGAAAATCCATCACTGTATACAAGGACTGAATCCAATAAACACTTAGTTTTCAGACACATGTTTATCTTGGAAAAATAAGGCTTTAAAAAGGAATTATTCAAAACATGCACTAGTTAAACTCCTTACTGAATCTCTCCACTATGGTAAGCATCAAAGAGGGGTTTTGGCTGTTGTGCCAGGGTTTTACATGCACTGAAAGTTAGTTCCAGCTTCTAGAGAGTAGTTCAGATAAATCTGTAGTGCTCTTCTAGGTGACAAAAGACTTTCCCTGCCCACTAGAAAAGATACAAGACAATGTATAATGGTGGACAAGCATTGTTTGGCAGGTTTCTTCAAATAATGCAGTATTAAATATTAAGCTTGTGTATTGTTCCAAATGTAGCTGTCAACTTACAAAGAGGACTCCTCAGAGACAAGTTATCAGGTTTAAATAGAAAAAAGTACAAACACCCTGATTAAACTAGTTACGATATCCAACTCTCAAATCACTTTCAGTATTTTTGTTGTAAATCCTCTTTCAAGTACAAGGTATAGAGAACTGTTTATTGTTAAGTATTCATGAGGGGCTTCAGTTTCCCATGAAAATTAGAATGCACTTGATGAGAGGAAAGCACTTCATGGCAAAGCCCACTTTATTATAAAGTTGCACATACACTTCAGTTTTTATTCAAAACATTCACCTGTGCCACTTTGAGCTCCTCAGCAATAGCTTCACATGCTTGTTCACTCATCTCTGGAGGAACTGGCTCTTTCAGAATGTCATCCATCATCTCTTCAGAACGCTGAAAATCTTCAAAATTATCATCTGGGCTAATTCGCGGCACAAGGCGAGACCTCAGCTGGTACGCTTTAGTTGGAGTGGTTATGTTCTGTTACAAAGATTACAAAGCAGTCTTTATTTTAACTGTAAAATGAAATTAAGACTTTGTCTGGTATTGTATTTCTTAATTCTATAAGCAGAATGATGAAATAAAATGCTCAAAGTGGCTAGCTCTGAACCACTACCACTTTTTCAGATTTGTCATCTGATGACAGTACCAGTCATTTAGTTAATACTCCAGAACAAAAAGTAGGCTATTTGGTTTATCACATATGGAAAACACTCCAGAAAACTAGTTAGGCTAAGGGATCACAAAAATGACAGTCTGTACTCTTGTACAACTCAGGAGTAAGTATGTGTGGACTTAAATAAACTTATGCTCATACCTTAAGACTTTCTCTATGTAGCTTATGTAGCTGAGAGACTTCTCGGCGCTTGTGTGCTTTGGTTGCCTCCAGAATGTTTTCAAGGTGCTGGTTTGCTTTCTGAAGGGATTGAAGTTCTGATTCCAGTTCCATCTGTTTTTTCCTGTTTAGGAAGTATTTTACTACTGTCAAAACTACTCCATGAGTATGTCTTCCTATCAGTAAGAATATGCTGCAGTACTGCCAATGAGCAAACTGCAGCTGAACTTTCACCCAAACACAGAAATGCATTATTTTGAGAAGAAAGGCATCACTGCTGTATTCAAAAGTTAAAAAAACGTATAAAAAATTAAAAAGCTAAGCAGCTTATTTGTGCCTGCATAATGAAGCAAGCAGATGGATAACTAAACATGTCAGAAAAAAAAAAATCCATTACATGGTAAGAAATAAGCTGAGAGCTCTGCAGTTCCTTTTATGAGAAAGTGATATCACCCATACCAATATGGTTTTAAGCTTTAAAAATGTTATCCAGTTATATGAGAAGTCTGAACTGGAGCTTGCCAGGATTTTCTTTAGTCCTTTAAAGACCCTTTTTTTTTTTTTATTTTTGAAAGTGCTGCTCTGTTAAGATTATTTTGCCCTCTAAGAGTACTTTAACTGAAATCCAACAGTTGAGCATAAATTTAGGAATAATTTTCACTAGGTATTTTGCAGAGCTACACACTGTAACTGTGATAGTTGCCATTACTGGCATAATGGCAGGGTCAAAGTCTATAGACAAATGGAAATATACTATTTCATCTCTTGGCAGTTTAATGCAATCATTTTCTCTCACGCTCTTGGCATCTACAACAAAACTTAGCGAACAGAGTAGAACTTTAGTATTGACTGCAATTGGACAGCAGAAAAATTAGCATATGTTGTTTTTGTGAATTTGCTATTTTACTCTACTTTTGTTCAGTTACAGCATATAGTTACACCTGCATGTAAAATTAAGTATCCAGTTACTCTGAAACTGGAAACAAGTTTAAAATTTAGTGAAATTTAATTACTCCAGAGGCTGAAAAGCACGTATCTGTTTGACTTCACTCCACTAAGAAAATGTTGGTAATTGACAATAAAATGCATACATACTACCAAGAAAGCAAGACATTCACAAAACATGGAATACATAAAATAGAAATACACTTAGTGGGCAAAAAAATAAAGTAATCAATATATAAAAATACAAATAGACTATTGCAACTAATGATATGGGACAACTGATGGATTGCTGAATTGCTAACCTCAGATCATACTACTACTATTTATAAAGTTCATAGGATTTGCTACACAGAAATCTAACAGTAAAAATACAGATTTGTACAATTGCCTGACTAAACAAAAAGGATATTAAAAGCTACTTTGAAAACAAAGAAGTGGGGAGCCAAAATTGTGCCTGATGCTTTTAGAATTACACTCTAATTTCACTGAAATCAATAGAAACCAACAGTGTAAGGTACAATTAAAATAAATTAAAAAAAAAAAAAAATCAGGTCCCTTTTGCTTTCCAGGTTTGTATTACATTTGCTGGAAATGCTATTTTTCTTGTATCTGCAGTAACAAGATTGCAATTTTTCAGAAATGCAGTTAATCAAGTGAAGTCATGTATTATTCACATGCATATGAACACTGAAGGTATTAGTTAGGCCATTCCCATTATCTTGTGCTGCCCTCCAGGAGAATAACAACAGTAAATTCTTTACTACTTTAATAAGGGCATAGTAGACCCTTATCTCACATTTAGATGCCAAAGCAAATGGACATAAATGTACTACTGACACCATGTCTTTGCTCTGATTTGAATTAAACCTTTGTTCCCCTAACAAGATAACAGTATTATAATCTTTGAAATTGAGGTTAAAAATTAATCAACAGGTCAGCCAGAATTTTCTGGAGTGCTTGGATTCTACGTTTATGGTGACTCAAACTTGCAGACTTTAAGTGATTATATTAAAAACTACTGTTGCACAAAAACAAACCCTCAAAATACCCCTCTCATTCTCCCCCACCCCCATCAACTCTTACTTCCTGTCAGTGCTTCCACCTGTAATATTTCAGTTACTGCAAAACCTTTGCTCTACATGGAAACTAAGCCAAACTCTCCCAGTGCTGTTAAGCAGGTAACTACCAGAATTAAAGGGTATGTCCATCTCCTGCATATTGTGAAGCATTTTTTTGCATCTAACTATCAAGAGTGGCTTTGGGAAAGACAAAGAAACCTCCAACAGCGCAGACATACCTTCAGATTTAATGATGGTTGTGCCATAGTCTGGGAATAACCCAGTTCAACAGGAACATACTCTGTGTGCATGCCATTATTCTTAACCTGGCCCTCTCTTACATGCAAAGAACAAACCTAGTCAGTATAATCAGGATCTGAGTCTTTCAAAAATCAATATGAATAATGACTTAAAAACATTTAATTACAGATATTTCAATACTGTTTTGTCTCACTTGGTTAGCTCTTTAAATTCTTCATATTCTTGCTTTGAAGTTGCCAGTTCAGCTTGGGTCTGTAGCAGACGAGCTTTCAGCCTTTCAACAGATGCCAGCGAGTTGCCTTCCGCTGACATGGTGGTGGAATATAAGCGGTGACCTAAAGAACAAACACAGACCCTCTGAAATCACAGAGCTGCTCAAATACCTAAAGTTTTACTAAAATGAAAGTGTTTGTGGGCTTTTGAACAGCATAGTAGCAATTGAGATTGACAAAAATAGGTATTAGAAACAGCCCAACATGAAAACCAGTAAAATATTACTGCAGTCTTCATGATAAGTAAGGACCACAAAATGAGATTATAGATGGGTTTCACAAGATGCAAATCCAAATTCCCTATTGCTTGAAGGCCAACATGAATACAATTAAGTAAAATTGTTTTAGCAGTCTTCAGGTACCACTTTGAGGAAGGCAAAAATACATCAAGACATTTTCAACACTATACTGCACACAAAAGAAACACAATAAGCATATTTAGCTGGGAAACATTAGCATGTTTTTACCTCCAGTACTTTTCTCTGTGGCTGAAGCTTCCAAAAAAGCTTTTTCTAGCTCTGCAATGGTCTGAGCATCAATTTCTTGGGCCTTTTTAACTGACTGTAAAGAACGAAGTTTTTTATTCTCCTCTCTGAGATTATGGTTCTCCATGGCGTACTTTGCAATTCGTGGGTGTTGTTCCATCTGTGGTAATCAATATTTTATTCAACAGTCTTGATTTTCCAGACAATGCTATACCTACCTAGCTGTTACTCTACTACCTTTAATAAGGATTAAACTGTAATATAAAAGGAAAAGAGGTGTTCCCTACAGTGGTTAAAGCTACTCATTTTTTGGTTAACTTTCTTACTGCCTTGAAATCTACTCACAAGACAGCAAGTTTACATCTTATGTGTTTACTCTTTTACTTGTATTAAAGCAGTAGGATGCTTTTCTTGATGCTCTTGATACCCTTTTCAGTTTCAATTTTGAACTTTGGCTTTCTTAACACTATCCTTGCATGCCATAGTAATGTTTCTGTAGTCAATAAAGGACTGTCCTGAACTTCATTTCCTCTCCTCCTTCCTTTCCTTTGAAGCTCAATTATGAGCTACAGATTCATGCTACCCTGCCAAGACATTTCCTCTTTTTCCCTACTTGTGCTTGGAGGAAATTGTTTTTCAAGAATTTGCCTTCTCTCTTGAGTTTCTTTGTTCTTCAAAACTGCCTCACAAATGATACCACACCTATCCAGACACCCGAATAACCCAAAGCTGTTCTTCAAACAGCTCCAGGACCATGACACCCCTTACATGTCCATCTGGCATGTGTGTTATCCCTCAGAAACCCTTGCATTATTTGCCATATGAATGAGGATTTGTGATTTGGAGACTTCCTTAATTTGCTGAAAAGAGACTTGGTCCTCTGCCTAACCCAGATCAGGTTGCCTGTGGCAAGCTCCCATCATGACATCACCCTCACTAAACTCTCCTCTTAAAATTCAAGCTCTAAATCCAGCCATTGTCTCTTCCATAGGGAAGCTCCATGCATTTGAATGCTTCTATAAAGGAACCCACCACCCAACCTCTTTGCCTGTCTTTCCTAAAAGGCCTTTATTCACCCACCACAGGACTACAACACACAGGCTATTCTCACAAAACAATATTGTTCCAGAAAAGAAAAACCAGACTTTACCTGTTCTCTGAGTATCTGCACTTCCTCTCTCAAGTCATTGAGGAGATCACCTTGCTCTTTTGGCAATAAAATTCCACCAGCCTCTTTATGTAATCTCTCCAAGCGAACAATATGGTCTTCCCGGAATTTAACTATCATTTTATTGGACTGAACAAATTTTTCCTTCTTGGCACACAGTTCTTCTAGCTGAGCAACTTTTTCTAATAAATTCTTAGAAAGTACAAATAGAGATTAGTGAATTTTTAAGGTGCCCATCTAACACACATATGCACAGGCAGACCAATCATGCAAAATCTCAGTTAACAGTAATTTTGTGTATATACAGACTATCATTTGCAGCAGATTTGTAGAGAGCAACAGCTCATACCAAGAACCCAAATTAAACAACATGTTGCAAAAACTGTACTTAGAAACTCCAATATGATCTGGTAGAGTAAGTATTCAGTTAAACACCTCAGATGCACATCACTAGGGTGCCTGTTTCAGTTGATTTTCTTTAGGAAAAAGCCCCAAACAATCCATTTGGCTGTTTCAATACTACACCATGACCAAAGAACAATAAAATGAGAATGAATGGGAGATGTGCTTCAAAAAACACATTATTGATCCAAACACTCAAAACCACACTCAAAATTAAGTAAAACAGAGAAGTCTTGTTGTTCTGTTCAATTTTTTAAAACTAGAAAACCCCAGTAAAACTTCCCACCCCCTAAAATTAAACATACTATGAAAGCTATCCTATGGTTTGTCGGAATTTGAAAGACAGAATAGAAACACAGAATTATTTTGGTTGGAAAAGACTTTTATGATCAAGTCCAACCTCTATTCCAGCACTGCCAAGTCCACCACTAAGCCAAGTCCTTAAGTGCCACATTTACATCTCTTTAAAATACCTTCAGGGAACAGCAACTCAACCACTTCCCCTGGCAGCCTGTTCCAGTCCTTGACCACCTTTCCAGTGAAGAGTTTTTCCCTAATATCCATACTTTTGTGTCTAAGTGGTGGAGCAGAACACTGACTATTTCCCCTTGGGTGGTGGGGGTTTCATTCTGCTCCCCATCCTATATCTTACAGCTCAGGGGGCTGGGTACTCCAAGAATCACTGTTCTTATTCTGTTAAAGACTAAGGCCAAGGCAGCATTAAGTAAATCAGCCTTTTTCTCATCCTTTGTCACTGCTTCCCCCGGATCCAGTTAAGGCTGGAGTTTCTCTTTAGCCCTCCTTTTGTTGCTAATATATTTATAGAAACATTTTATGGCAGTGGCCAGTTTAAGTTCGATTTAGGCTTTGGCCCTGCTAGTTGTCTTGTAGTCCTCCTGAGCACTACAGATTTTATCTCAAATGTCATTTGACTAAGTTCCCTTGTTAGCAAACCTTATTATCTTTCGACAGAGTATTTTTACTCAAAACCAAGGAAAATCATTAAGAGAGTCAGTTTCAATATGCTCACTGGTCTCTCACCAGAAAGTATACTGAATGCACTTAGAAATATCAGTGCTTTCTTACCTTCTTTTCACCTTCTGATTTCTCCCAAAACAACATTGCTTCGAGAAAGCTGCTCATGTAATTTATGTTGTTCTTGCCTTTTTCAACAGCATCTGTAGGGGAAGTCAAAGAAACAAATGCTGTATTTATTAAAATACCACTTAGCCAGGTTTTTCTACATACATAACACGATAATTGCGTAAAGAAAATTTGAATAATTCTTTGAACAGTGTAATTCTTCCAAGATCACGTGGCATACCCAGAGCACACTGTTTGGACAGTAATTCCTAGTCACCTGCAAGTGCTGATAAACAACAGAGCTAATATACATAATTGTATAATTAACAAAGTTGTTCAAGCATTAAACGGACTTGCAATGAACTTTTATTAAAATAAAAGAATCAGTCTGTTCAGCTAAGCATATCTATAAAATGCAAAATCCCTCTGAAATTAATTTGATGACACTAACCCATTATTAGCATTATTAGTACAGTTTGTACATATTAGAAGTGGACTGACTCGTTTATGAGAAGGAAATTTAGGAAAATAAGCTTGAATTATGTGGACAATTAGTGGCTTAATCTGGAAGGAAAGTGTCCACACAAGGGATTAAGAGGGTTTAATAATCCATTTAGAAATTAATTCAAAATAGCATTTCTAAATATTCTAATGCATAAGTCTACTTATTTATGGAATACTAATCACTAGTATCTAGGTGCATAACTACATTATCATAATTTAATATATTTTAAAATGCCATCATGTTTCTGAAGTAGCTAGAAAGCAGATTTTATGTTTGTGTGATTGAGTATTACAAACAATTTAAATGCACAGAACAAACACAGCTGATACATTAGGTTCTGCTCAAAACTCCTCCTCAGTGTTTAAGCATCATACTTGTTCTCCCTCAGAACTCTATCATGGGTCTAAACATTGAGCTCTCTGTCAATGTTCATGTATTCATGAACCATGAGTCAGTGTCCTACCTCATCACTGACTTGTTTTTACTGGTTAAACATGTATGCTAACACAGAAGTACTTTTTCCTTAGGAAAACTCAACCCCAGATGCTTGTATTATATTAGACAAGGCTTTCTATTTTCTGTCGTAACTTCTCTTGCTGTATCTTCTATTTCTTGGCAAGGTCAGGAAAGAGTTGACTCACGAGAACAGTAAGAGTTACAAAGTTTACCACCTTGCAATCAAACATTATCAAGCAGCACATTTCAGTGAGAAACATACATACGAGGAAGCTCTGCTGGGATTTGTATTGCAGATAAAATAGCCCAGTGAGAAGCTTATTGAAAATCACCTAAAAACTCTATTTCCATCTTACACTGAAATCAAACATCTACTGAAAGTAAACACCCCTCTTAGGTTCTTCTGGAAGGGGCAAAAAAGGGAAGAGGCAGAAAAAAAATCCAGTTCCAAGCTTAAAAAGAATGCAACATTGTGCCTTCTCTCTGACCTAAATGGACAAGGAATCACATGCAAACTTTTGGTTACTTAAAGGATTAGGCAGCATATCTCTTCTGAAGTGGAAGAATATCTAGGTATCATAATAAAACCATAGTCCAGTACCCGAACTTATGAGGAAGAAAACAAAACCACGCTAACAATTTCTACAAGGTATCAGATACAGGTACAGGAAATGAGATCCATAAGGAAAATGTGACCCCTATAGGTCAGTTCCTACAAAAATATTAATTGTTCAGAAACTTAATTAAGGCCCTCAACCTTCTAGGCTACAGAAGTAGCAAATTCTCTCTCCCTCACCTCCAACTCTTACCTTGTGATACAGAAATACTGCACACAGATGGCACTGAAGTAAGTTGAGCAAGCTGCTCTTTCAACTTCTTGACCTCAGCTTGCAGCTGGCTCACATTTCCTTGTGTGTCTTCATTTACTACAGCCTTTTATAAAGAGGAGAAAATTAGGAAAAGGTGTAAATAAAAATCTTACATGATAAGAGAAAACTCAAAGAATGCAAACCAGTAAAATTACTGAGAACTCTTTCCATCTTAGGAAAGGAAGAACTCATGGGAAAAGCAGAATTCCATTCGCTGAGAAACCAGCAAGTTGTACTTCAGAGAGAATTAGAGGTTAAAAAATGTAACGTTTTCTGCAGAATTTTGTCTGGACCTTTTTCACCAACAAAACAATATACATCAGCAACAATTTCAGCTAAATGCCAACATGCTTTTAAAAACCCCCTCATGAGAAATTACATTTTGGGCACTAGGATTTATATAGAACTAGTTAACAGAAATAACATTAAATCAGAAATTTTTATGACAATTTATCTTTTTAATAAAGATTTACTTTTTACTTTTCTAATGAAAACAAGCTCTAAGAACAAGCAAAGAATATATGCTATTAACTCTTACCTTGTTTTTAATCAACTTCGCTCGCTGCGCAAAATTAAGAGTGGACAGTGTTTCACCAAAACACTTGGATCCTGGGTGAACATTTGCAATTATACACGTTTTTGCATTACCACCAAGAGAATCCTATTTGAAAACATGGAAGTTAGTTTTATTTACATGTTTTTGCTGACAATAAGAAGCCATCACCTAAAAGATACTGTGTATAATTTTGAACAAATCGCAGAAAGAATTTCGTTTAACAAATATCCACACAGAAGGCAAGTTTCTTAAATTTTATTTCAAATGTGGGTATAAAGGATGCAACTGTAAATAAAGACTCTATTTAGGTCTTCAAAATCCTGGCTATATTACTGAACAAAGTGAGATGCTTTCTTCATCTGAACAGCAAAAAGAGGAAAAAATTCTAAACAAAAAATAATTTTGGTAATTAGCAGATTAATGTTCACACTACTTTCAACATCATCTGTTGATTGTTCCAACCTTCTGGTTGCAACTGTCAAATGAACAAAATCACAAACCAACAGATTCTTGACCAAGAATGTAAAAGGATCATCTCCCTTTTACATGCGTATCTTCAGCTGTTTCTGTGCTGTTACATAAGTAGCTCTCAAATCCCAGGAGAAGGCAGCAGTAATACCTAAAGACTGAAAGTCTGGTACTACAAAATAGTCCACAAGCCTCAATGGCATTCTCTCTCTTCCTCTCTAGTAAAGAAGGTCATGTTTGTGGACATCTTTGCAGTACAGACACCTCAAAAAATAACCATTTAAAGTAACAGCTCACAAAGTTGTAATTCTCTTCCAATTTCTATGTATTTCGGGTTACATTGGAAGAACATAATTCCTCAGAGTCTCATCAATCTATATAGAACTGGGATGGAACACTGAGAAATTTTGCTGTGATCACAATACTGTGTTGTAATACAAATACTGTATTGCGTACAAATACTATAATACAAAAATATACTACAGATATTCATGTATGAATATCTGTATTTTGGTGAGTGCTGACATCCAACAAGCACACATAAGCTAATTCTGGAAAGCATGTCAAATGTTTCAACACATCTCTGAATATTACACTTTGATACACATTATTTCCCAAATTATAAGGATGAAAATGTGTGCTTTTTTAAATTAAAACTTCCAAATACGTAGTAGGAGCTTATAAGTATAAATAGATTAGTCTTCAGTCAAAAGCAAGAGATTGATTAAGAATCTGTTTAGGTTAAAAAGATACCTTTCAATCTTTCTTCCACTTGCCCAATATTGAAACATCTTTAATGCACTGGAGTTCCGCTTTTTATAGTAAAAAAGCCCAACCAAATATTTTTTTCTACATCCCAGGTAGCAGATAAAATCCAGAGGATATATATTACCCGTAGCAGAAAAGTGAGCTTGGAATCCCGGTAACAAATGTGTCTCTGTTTACCATTTCCCACATCAACAAGTGCTGTGATTACTTGGCCCAGGCAGCTTAGTGATCGATTTATGTTACCTGCTTCCTAAAAAAAAGAGGAGGGAACAAAGCAAATGGATTTGATGGATGGGACAGGGCCCTGCATCTGAAAGGAGAAAGATGTCACAGATACTACAGAACTAACCTTTAACCTCAGTCCTTCTGTATGGGTGTCTTTCTGCCTCTCAGATCCTGCCAAGTCTACCAGGTTGAGCAGGGAAGACCGAATGTTAACAACCTCGTTGTTTTTCTCCATGGATTCCACTGTGATAGTGAAAACTGCATGTGATCTGGAGGATTCTCTGTTCATTGAGGTCGAGGCTACACGCCGGTTTCCCCAGCCTGTAGTTAATACCTAAGCATGAAAAAGACATCACAATTTCAACTGGGTCAGACTGTACTTTACATACAGGTACCATTCCATGCAACAGCTTTTAAAAACCTCAAGGATAAGAATTTTTTTACTGTTTTCCAATAGAAGTATCTTAAAAGTGAAAAAGATACAGCTACAGTCAATCTTAGCAGCAGAACTTGTTATAATATTCACTACTTTTCTCCAAAAGTGCCATTGCTGTTTGAAAGCATAACATACCCCATACTAGTGTACGTTAGCAGTACACACACACACACACAAAAACCTAAAGTGATACAAATACTATGTGTATGTGTATTATTCATGGAGAAATAAACCTGACAATTCTGGAACACATGGTGCCCACTCGGCAGGAAATGTAGTTTTCTGTTGGTATTTCAGAGATGTGTAGGGCAAGCATTAGGGAATGATTTCTGTAATTGCCATTTAGGTATTCCAAACTCCAGAACTTCTTTGATTTCTTACAGGTATGGGATAGTTAGGAAGCATTGCCTTAAACTTTTTTACACTGTGTTTTGGAGCATGAAGATAGAGGGAGAAGGCATTGCAGGCAAAAAATGGGCAAAAAAATGTGCTTTAATCCAAGAGGAATATTTACCAAATAAGATTTAAGATGTATAGTCCAAACATTAAAAGTGCCAAAAAATACCTGGTATGCTTCAGCAGCAGATGACAACACCTGTTCAACAGCACCATCAACAAAGACTCCCTTCTTGATGTGTTCTCTGAGAAACAGTCCAGCTGAAGCAGAATCTAGCAAGTCAAATATCTGTTCATTGTAGATTTCAATAAATGAGCATTTGCAGAGAAAACTCTTTCCACTGCCAGCCTGAAAAACACAGTAATTTACACTATAAACAGTTGGGTTTTATTAAGTCTGTCATTGTATGGCAGCAAGTCTCTTTTCACACATACCTAAAGCTATTAGATTGCACGTATATTCTGCATACTATACATTTCTGATGCCCAGGTGACAACCAACATCCAGAAACCTAGATGCATTTTCAGACTCAAAATATAAGCACACTGGTGTCTGAAGAAACAGTTACTATAATTTGGTAGAGTACTAGATGCAAGCATTTCTCATTAACAAATTTGATGCAAGATGGCAATAATCTTGGTAACTTATTGGCTGCACACCCAGTTTACCAACCCTAGCTAATCTTTACTGTGCAACATTACTTTCACTACAATGGTAATTATAAAATAAATGTACCTTTTCCTTTTCCCGCTCAATTAGAAAAAATAAGTATTCAAAGCTCCGTGGAATTACACCTCTCAGACTGTGAGTGAAATTATCAGAATCAGATGGTCCTAAAGAGATTTTTTAATGAAAAAAAAATTAATTAGTACTACTCAAGATTAGCAGTTGACATGAGAAATATGTCTCAAGACCAAAAAAAAAAAAAATTAAGAAACCACTGAAAGATTAATCTCTCATGCACTCACCCATCATAGTAAAGGTTTTTCCTGACCCAGTCTGGCCACTAACAAAAAGAAAGAAAATTGAGATTAAACTTTATTCTGGCTCTGAATTTTTCATTAATCTGCATCTCTTAAGGAGAAGTCAAAACTTAAACAAACAAAAAATTTTCAAAACAGAAGATCAGGAGACAGGAGCAAGCTGAGAAATCAGTCAGCTTAAAAGGTATAGAAATAGAACAACAAATTTTACCGATAAATCCCCTTTTGTCTCCCCTACCACCCACTACTTTCTTCCTAATTTCTGTTGGAAAGGGAAGTTAGCATTAAAATGAAGGCTTTCAAATATATACATTAAACTAATTTTTGGGTCAATCTTTTGAGTTTTATGTCACTCAGTAGTGCACATTAGGATATATCTGACATAAAAGTATTTTTTTCTTTTACAGTTTATTTTTTCTAATGTAGTTATTGATCATGCTAGAGAAACTTCAGGGCAATTGCATTTTATTTTTCCACATTTGTATATTGAAACAAAGTGGACTTCATAGTTTTTCAAAAGGTGTGCTACATTAAAAAACCCCAGTAAGGTTTTGATTAGATTAGCCCTTTAAGTAAGCATTTTCTGACTAAAGTCCTTCCTCAGTTTCCAAAATGAAAAAATACTGAGTTAATATAATGATATTCATACTACTAGTCATGGACATATTTCTACCTTGAAAATATCCTAAAAGTTAAAATTATCATTCATGAGTTTTCCCACAGGCAGCCAAGAGTCACCGAAGAGTTGAGCTAGCCAAGTATCAAGATAAAGCAATTTTCATTCCATTTTACTATGGTCATACTGAAAACCACTAGCCTTCTCTTTAACAGTACAATGTAACTCCTACTTTTTAAGCAAATAATAGTAAGATTGAAATGAGTTTACATGTGCATTATTAAAAGTATAACATCTACATATAGATTCCTCCAGAAGAGGAGCAAGGAGTACCACCCAATATTGCAAGAATATTCCTTATGCTGTGCTGCAGTAAAAACTTTTAAAGCTTACTGTAACATTAGGCAGGCTCTGGCTCTTAAAACCACAACTGCTTATTAGCACAATCTCCTTAAATGTTGCCATTGCTATGAAATGACTGCAATTGCTATGGAATTACTTACTATGCAAAGATGGTTCCATTGTAGCCATTCATACAAGATTCAACAATGTTTTTAGCCACGCTTGAGAACACAGACTCCTGGGGACAAGGGCAAGAGAAGGCACGTCACCACCTCTTTAAGTGTCTTTTATATCAGTGTTTCCTATGCCATAACTTTATAGTGTATATAAATAGATGCATTCCTTAAGGTTAGACATGTACCATGACCCCTGGAATTCTCACAGCAAAACAATACATCCTAAGTCTTTGTGACATAAATCACACTCTCAAAAAATTGTATTCCTTGATAAACTCAAAGAGAAATAATAAAATTCAGCATCACAGTAACAGCTCCCAAAAATATAATACTAATTTTGATCCAGTGGTTTTGATTATGTTATGCACTTTATACCATCAGTAGGTCAGATGCCTGTGACACTTATGAAATCTAGTTAGCTTTCAACATTTGTCTCTGCACAATGGCACATTCAACAGACCTGCACAACTTAAGTCTCATCTACTTCCACATTTTTCTCTTAGATCTGCAAGACAAGCCTAGCTACAAATAACAGCCTACAGCAGGTGACGTTTTTCAGAGGTTTTGTTTTGTTTTTTTAACAGAAATGAAATGGAATTGAAGTCTTAGCAGAATTAAAATTATGTTCAGAATGTCGAACACAGTATTACAGAAATTAAGTTGAAGGATTTTATTTCCAGTATTACTTGCCCCAGATGAGCACTGCATCCATTTAAAAGGCAAAAGTATAAGAAGGAAATATAGTAAATGGAATATAAACGCCCAAGTTCCTTAAATACTAATGTGCAGGGATAGGAGTTGAACTTGGTGATCCCTGTGAGTCCCTTCCAACTCAGCATATTCTGTGAAATCACACCTTAATATCAGCTACTGACTGCCAGTTATTTTTGTATGTTTGTCTCAATAGGCAGATTTATTTTCTGTCTATAGTGATAGATACAATGTTTACAAACAAAAACTTCAATTTTAATTCAAACTCCAATTAAAGAAATTAACAGCTAAAAAATATTACATCAAAACTGTTAGAGAGCAGAATTTAATGCAGCATTTCTGTACTATAACTATGTACTTCCAATCTGACCACGGCAAAAAAATTAGACCTAATGCACTATACCTTTAGAAAAGCTTAGCATAATAATTGCCAAAACTTGGGCAGAAATTACAGTAGTTATGAGATTCTGGAAATGATTACCTGTGTTGTTTCCATATTTGCAACATAATCAAAAGTGAAGATCTTTGGTTCAGGCTTCGAATGCAGGCGGATGGTATTTGATGAAAGAACAGATAAACACAGGCCTTGATCTCCATCGGTTAATGCAGGTCTGTCTGAAGGGGGACGTACCCTTACAAAAACTTTGATAGCATCACCTTCAACACTAAATAAATATTTATGCATTAGATTACTTTCAAATAGATCTAGCAGCTGTCTGATAAAATTAAATCACAGCAATCAGATTAAGCATGTGAAGTCTTAGAAAAGTCTGTCCTGAAACCATACTACTTGTACAGGAACATCATCAATTCACTACAAGACCAGTTAAAGGTGAAAATGTGGCAGATTGAAAAAACAAAGAACATGCAGTTACATGCAATTTATTGCTGTGGCACCTAACTTTAGCTCTAAAAGAACACATTGCACAGTAAACTTGAGATGCCCTTCTTACTCCTGGAAGTTTTAATGGACAAATGAAGCAGATAATGCTAGAGTCCAGCAAAAAAGTTATAATTGGTGCTCACAAGAAGGGAAAGAAAAATCAATTCTTGAACAATGAATCAAATAAAGCATAGCAAGTGCCTACATCTAAAACATCCCTAACCAATTTCATCACATTTATCAGTTTTAATACGTAACTGTACATGACTTACATTAAGACTCTGAGAAATTCCGCCATAAATTCCAATACACCCATAAAATATTAAAGAATTAAATTCTTACATGAAGTGGTAGCAAGCTTGGATTTGCTTTACTTCTCTTTTCGAGAAGTTTTAGCAGGAGGGTGTTCTAACTGTTATTTTTACTTTTGGTATACAAGAGCAAGGAAGAGAACAGTTTTAAAAGTGGAGAAGGGTTTCCATGAATGAAGTGTGCAGTTGGGTAGTGGCAGAGGAAAGGGCTAAGAACACAAGCAGCAGCTGAGAAAGGGAAGATGTTATACTGTATTTAAGACACACAAAATTAATTTGCCAAATGTGCTTTTGTTGTGTGACATTATTCTGAGTTGTGGCACAGTTTACACTTGGAGGAGGGCCTCTTAGTTTTTGTTTTAGTTTAGGGCTTCCTCACAGGATTGAAGTTCCTAGTGGAATATTTCTTCAGATAAACTCTAGAGTCCAGCTGCAGAATTAGTGGACAAACGAGAATTTATTGCATGGCAGCATTCCAAGAGGAACCCAATATGTCAGCACAACAATTTTATTATGAGAACTTTTTTTTAAAATCTGTAAGGACGTTAGGAGAGAAAGACAGAAATCTTAGGCAGGAAAAGATTGAAAGAAAAACCTTTAAACTATTTTACAAAGTTATGCTAGGTTTTGTTTGCACCTTCTGTGCAATGTGATTGATAATATATGGTCACTGGCCAATATTATTTTACCTAGGTGAGTTCAACAACGATATTGAAGAGTCACGCAAATCTCCTACAAAAGAAAAGGGAGACATACAAAAAATAAAATTACTGCTCAAAACCCCCCATCTAAATACAAAATCCTGTAAGCAGTACAGAGGGAAATAACTGGAGAGCCTTCTAAATGCAGACAGAAATGCATGAATATATTTGGTAATTATCTTCTTTTGGCAAAAAGAAGAGAGGTAGAGAAATCTCCAGTCCTGTAATGTGAACAGGCACACACTTGTCAACGTGTGTGCAATGAGTAGGCTCCTAAGTCAATGCATATAAGATTTTGCAAGTGTTTTGGAGAATTAGAAACATAAATGCTGATAGTATTACATATTCTATTATACTTTAAAAATAGCAAACTTAATGCAGATAAACCATTAAAGCATGATTTAACTTTCCTGATGTGACTGCAAAACCTCACTATCCTAAACCAGCACAACTGAGCAGCTGCATTACTTTTACTTCTGTGAAAATTAGTCACCCTGTAATGAATAAAGATATCCTGTACACATCTGGAGCACAAGTCTTATGAGGAGCAGCTGAGGGAGCTGGGGTTGCTTAACCTGGACAAAAGGAGGCTCTGGGGAGACCTTATCATTCTACAACTGCCCAGAAGATGGTTGTAGTCAGGTTGGGGTCAGACTCTTCTCCCAGGTAACAGGACAAGAGGACACAGCCTCAAGCTGTGCCAGGGGAGGTTCAGGCTAGACATCAGGAGGAATGTCTTCTCTGAAAGGATGAAGAGACTTTGGAATGGGCTGCCCAGGGAGGTGCTGGAGCCACCATACTTTGAGCTGTTTGGAGTGGCACTCAGTGCCATGGCCTAGTTGACAAGGTGTTGATCAGCCATAGGTTGGACTCCATGATCTCAGAGATCTCTTCCAACCTCACTGATTCTGTGATACAAGCCTCATTTTGCACAGTTTCAGATTTCAAGGAGATGGCATATATTACCCCATAGGTAGATAAAGTGACTTATTTTTTACATAAGGGTGAATCTGACATGAAAGTACAAAATATAGTCAAAGTATTAACTAAGTAAAAAAATTGCATTTAGAAAACAAGCACAATAAGAATGAAAGATAATGCATCAAAATATTCCAATAATAAAGTTTCTATAAAATCTTTAAAAGAACACAGGGGTTTTTGTAGGAGGATCGTCTTTAAAAGCAGAATGAGCAATGATGTGCAAAGATGCTAACCTTCTCTTTGACATTCATACTACCTAAATATCCTGCTGCTGCATGAGCTTTTTGCGTGCTGTTTTGACTTATCCAATATCTGAGAAATAATTTAGCTTCCAATTCAGTAATTTATTCTTCAATTTCATAAGTTATCAACGAAAGGAGTGCATTTTAAAACTGAAATCAGACCAATAGGTACATGCACAGCCCTGGGAAAAGCCTGAAGTTGTGTCAGAGGAGGTTTAGGCTGGATATTAGGAAGAGGTTCCTCACCCAGAGCGGGGTTGGGCACTGGAACAGGCTCCCCATGGAAGTGGTCACAGCACTGAGCCTGACAGAGTTCAAGAAGTGTTTGGACAACGCTCTCAGGCACATGGTCTGACTGTTGGGGATGGCGCTATGCAGGGCCAGGAGTGGGACTCGATGATCCTTGTGGGTCCTTTCGGACTCCGCTTATTCCGTGATTCTGGGAAAGGGCCAGCTCCCAGGTACCCCGACACCACCGGGGGCAGCGCTCTGCCGCGCAGGCACCGCAGGGCGGAACCCCCAGGGCATCAGCCGCCCATGGGGCACCGAGCACCCCCCACACGGTCGCACCTGGCCCCGCTGGTTCTTACACACGGGTGATGCCCCTCCAGGGGACGGGGCGGGGGGGCCCCCCAGGCAAAGCCGGACCCCCGGGCAGAGCCGTCCCCCGGTCCCTCTCTGCTCTCCGA